>NC_024326.1:5995577-6016814 GCF_000523025.1 Cynoglossus semilaevis
ACTCATTTGGTGTCCCCCTCTTCCTTTTAAAGCCGCTCAAAACAGTCCCCCCCGAGTTCGTTTAAGAGTTACGTAAGGCGACTTAATCCATGTTTTGCTAGACTCTAAAATTGACTCCACCTCTGTCTGCAGGAATGTGAAATTCTGGATATCATCATGAAGCTCTGCTGTAAGTGATATACACACTTAAAGAATTTGTGTTTCATTAACTTAGGCATCGACCTCCTGCCTCATAAACCCAATGTGGACTTGAATCTGAGAGAATGTCAAGACGATGCAGATTCATTTTTTATTTTATTATTTTTTCACGATTTATTAACTTGAATTTTTTTTTCCCCCACATGTTTTCTCTGATCAACCATCACAGCGTGTTGCGGTAAGTTTTCCCAGTTATCAGAACTGTTGAACTGCTGATATCATAATCCGTTTGACTCTTTTTTTTTTGTTTTTTCGACCGTCTTTTCAGAGTGCAAGTGTGAGCCTTTGGACCTGGCTTTCATCGTCGACAGTTCAGAAAGTATTGGTGCCTCAAACTTCGCTCTCGCCAAAGACTTTATCATCACTGTGATTGACAGATTGATAAAAGATCAGCAAGTCAAGGTAAGGTTCTTTGTTTTATTTCTTCTATTCTAGCAGTATCTTCAAAGATGTGTCATGTGGCACTTGGAGGTTTTGCTGTTTTTTTTCTTTGCTCTGCTCCTATTCAGCATACATTTCTCTATATGTATATTCTAATTGTGTTCCAATGACTGGGTCGCGACCCTCAGATGGGTCGCAAGAGATTCTTTTGGGGTCGTCTCGCATTTCCCAGAAGTTTATGAATCACGTCTATTGACTTGGGTCGTGAAGGTTTATGACTTTTGAAAGGGGGATCTCTGATATTAACTTATACATATATGTACATATACATATATTAACTAATATCGGATATGACGATGTTGTGCAAACACCGATACATGCAGCTTTGCCCCCAAAACTGAGACAAATGTCTCAAGACCCTGACAAGCGATTCCAGCATATTTGGCCAAACCCAGGCATTATGTTAGGTTTTAATCATCACAGGGAAAAACCGACCAACAACATTCTTAAATATATAACATAATTATATATGCTAATATCGGGCTGATATTATCGGACGTCCCAAGAAAAGTCTCTGATCATAGAACTTGCTTCAGGGTCATTTCGATGACGTCTTCCAGGAAACATCAAGATAGGAGTAGCCCGTAAATATTGACAGTGCATGGGCTATAACAAGTAGTCACCATCCGATGTTTTTTTTTTTTTTTCCCAGTTTGCAGGAAACGAGTCCAGGGTGAGTGTCGTTCAGTACAGTGGAGCCAAGGCGCAAGAAGTGGTCCAACTGGGCACCAATGCCGTCAGCCTTACTGAGTTTAAACAGTGAGTCAATATGCAAGTCCAGTGCTTCTGCCCTGTTCTGTTTCTTGACATAATGATGTCATAATGATTCAAAATCCCCACCGAGGCTGAGTTTGTGCAAAAGCTGAAGACAACTCTTTAGCTCCATTAGAGCAACTGTCGCAGACTAAGCTCTCAGACTATGAAAAAGGAAACTTTTCCATTTTCTTAAAACATTTTCTATTTCGGGGTGTGGCGGGAGGGGCGGAGTTTGACTGGAGTAGCTGGAAATGCACTTTTGCCGAACACACTTATGTCTAAAAAGTGACCACTTTTGCAGTAAATGACTGCAAACTTTTAGTCCAAACACTAAATTTACAATTCCAATATCATCCATCCATCCATCCATCCATCCATCCATCCATCCATCCATCCATCCATCCATCCATCCATCCATCCATTTTCATCCGCTTATCCATTACCGGGTCACCAGTCGCCACCCAAATCACATTGCACCATACCAAACCCGACCTAAACCTTCCTGCGGGTGATGAGTCCACTGGAAGGTACCAACCGCCCTAACCGGGATTCGAACTTGCCCAGGAGGTGAACCCTGGGGTTCCACACCAATGACAATGCCTCTGGGCCAAAGCGTCATGATTCCAATATCAACTGATACCAATTTATGCAGCCGTTTCCCCCACCCCCCAAACTGTGGTGAACCTCTCAGTACACTAACACATCATTGCGTTACTACATACTACATCATTATGCTAATATCGGTATACCGGTAATATCGGACATCCCTGTCGGAAAAATACGTATAGGGAAGAAGAGCATTTGTTTCCTTTCTAATCGTCACGTATCTGTTTTTTGTGTTGCAGGGCAGTGAGAGACTTGCGCTGGTTGGCCGAGGCCACCTACACTGGCGAGGCTCTCGATTTTGCTCTAAACAACACAATCAAACTGATGAGGCAAGAGAACAGGGTTGTTCTGGTCCTCACTGACGGGCGCTCCGATATCATAAGGGACAAGGTTCCCCTTAACGTGCTCTGCGGTAAAAACATAAGGGTGTGTACCTCACTGTTGACACCGTGAAAAGTAGATCTGTCTTGAGAACTTCGAGTAACCCGATGTCTGTTCTACAACCTCAAGGTTGGTGGTTTGGGAGTGAAAGATTACTCTGGTCGCGTGCCCAACCAAGAGCAGCTTGGAGATGTGGTGTGTAAGAGTGACCCCAAACCGGGCTTTTCTTTCGTCCTGGATAACTTTGCTGAGCTGCTGGATGACACTTTTCTGCAGAACCTCACATCCAGAATATGTCAAGGTAAACGACCCATGTACACCATGCTAACGCAGCAATCCGCAACTTTTTTTTTTTTTGCACCACGGAGCGGTTAAATGTCTGAATTGTTTTTTCGGAGAACAATTTAGCTGTAATGTATTATGTGTTACCGGCCGGAGCAGACCCTTTAAGAAGGTAGCACATGTAGGTAAGCCTCTCGACATCTAGCGAGTGTGAGTCATAGACAGACGCAATGGAAAGAATCGGGCAATTTCTCGAAAAATAAAACATTTTGAAGATAATAAACAACATGAAAATAAGGTAAGTTATGCATTCTTTCGGTGTGGCCTATTACCGATTCACCTACCGGACCTCTTGGGGCCGCTGTTCTAATGTATCCTGTCAGCTAAATCATGTATGGGACTCACACATGTCATTTCCTTTTCCAGATAAGAGATGCCCAGATTACAAATGCCCGAGTAAGTATATTTAATTTTCGCCAAAAATTTTGTGTAAAAAAAAAATGTAACAGTACCTTCGGGGTAAACACCAAGTTCATTCCTTACTCTATCGTGAAAAAAGAAGATGCTGTGTATGCTACGTACAGTAACCGATGTTAATGCTAACATTACCGCTTTTATACATAGCTTAGCAGACGCTTTTGTTCAACGCGACTAACACGAGGAAGATTAAGTGGATGCTTCCACCAAGGCTCAAACCCAGGACCTTCTGTGTGTAAGGCAGATGTGGTAACCACAGCACTATAGAACCACCATTGCTCAATATTGAATAATATATTCAAACTTTTGATTTAATAACATTTGGAAGCCATTTCTTTTCTCCCTTAACCTCTGTTAGCAACAATAGCTACCACAATTACCAGCTAAGAAGTAGCTTTACACCCTTGGATGACCCTTAAGTATCATCCAAGGGTTAAGAGATTCCAAATGCACAACAGACTTTTACCGTGACCGAAAAAATATATATTTAAATATATTGTTGCTTTTAATGTGCCATAAACATGAAACAGCAACAGCTCCTTTTTAACATGCTTATGTTTTTTTTACGTTACAGTCACTTTCAATGAAGGTGCCGATATCTTGGTGATGATGGATAGTTCAGCAAGCGTGGGCCAGAAGAACTTCGAGACAAGCAAGACCTTTGTCCGTCGCTTAGCTGATCGTTTCTTTACCGCTAAGAGGAGTCCCGGTGCTAATGTCAAAGTGGGCGTGGCCCAGTACAGTAGAAGTGCGAAAATGGAGCAGGGTCTCACGACCAACTACACGCTGCTTTCTAGTAAGGTGGAGGAAGCCGCTTTCCAAAATGATGGCACTAATGTGTTGGAAGCCATGGAGTTCGCCATAAGAAATTTACAGGGCCGAGGAGACTCGTCCGCTGGTGTGAGGAAGTTGGTGCTCTTTTCTGACGGAAGGTCACAAGGCGTCACCGGGCCTGTGCTGGAGAAGCGTGTCCGCGAGGTGGCAGACGCCGGAGTGCAGCTGTACGTCATCGCAGTCGGCAGCCAGGTCAACGAAGCCAACCTGCGCACACTGGTGAGCAGGGGACGGCCGGACGACATCAGCTACGCCCAGCGCCACCTGATCCGCGTTTCAGATTACCCCTCCCTGCTGCACGGGGTCTTCGCCCAGACCGTCTCCCGCAGGGTGTCCTTGCGTTAGAATCGTGGGCCACACAAGAAAATACAGAACCAAGATAATAGATTTTTTTTTTTTGTCCCATTATAATTATTCTGTTTCACTCGTTACCATATACTGGGCAAAAGTTCACACAAAAGGACAAATGATTGTGTAGCAGACAAATAGTGATGCTTTGGTAAATGTCCCTGGGACTTTTTGACCTTGAGCCTCAAATTAAGACCATCCAGGCTGTGCACCAAATCTACATTTTTTTTTGTTTGTATTTTTTTGTACTAGGTGATAGCATAAAAAATATAGCAAGCAACTGGAAACTATTGACAGGGGGGGGGGGATTCCAGGGTTAAAATGTCCAATTTCTGAGAGAATGATTTGGTTTCAGAGAGCAATTTGAAATGGATCTAGCGATACTGATTTCTACCCAACTACTGTTTACATGTTCTAGCCCTCTGTTTCAGAACATGCTCAGGATTTTAGTGAACCTTGATACACCTGATATCCGAAACCCAAGCAACAAGAAGTGTCACTATCCAATAAAAACCTGGCCAAGGTTATGACAGGACGGCCGGATTCAATACGTGTGCCTCTAATGTAATGAAAAACCTGGCCAAGGTTATGACAGGACAGCCGGATTCAATACGTGTGCCTCTGTACTGGTATGTGTGTGTTTTAACGTATGCATCTGTGACTTTGTGGTGTCTCTGAACGCTGTTCGCTAAAACAGCTCCGCTAATGTTTGTTGGTTTATATCCCGTCAAGACAGAAACTTGTGCAGCATAAAGACCTCCGCTAAACACACACACACTAAACACAACGGCGAATTCTAAACACCTGTCATGGGTGTGAGGGCACAATAATTAACCTCCTGGGACACACACACACACACACACGCTAACCCATACGAAGACAAACACGCATTCACCAAACCCCTCGCCTGCACCTTCACAACTTTGACTGTCGGTGTTTTTCAAAAGCTCTGAACTGCTGTTTTGTTGTCACATCTATGGTGCTATTGGTCCCAGGTTCATTAGCCTCTACCCATAATGTTCAGAAGATATTTTTTTACCTGAGGAAAAAAACAAAAAGCTCAGAGGTAATGTTACGGCTCCTTCAAAATAAAAGGTTGCTACACCAAACTGTCTCTGCTCATTGTTGTCCACAGTTACTCACAAATAAGCAGGGAAATGCTAAGTTTGAGGTCTTGCTATATTGGTCTCTATTTATTTTATTATTAATGATCAGTGTACATTAAAGGTGACTACCTAACTAACCAATGAAAATGACCCGATTTCACAGAGCGGGGCTAAAAAGCATTACTTTGACTGCAAACAGTTGTTGTCATTTGTCTATGCATCAGTGACGGCAAGAAAAAAACCAAATACTCTTAGTATGTGTCTTTCTTCAATTCCTGAGTGTATCAGTGTTGTAGTCCACTTAGGAGGCCCAGGTTGAGTGAGTGAGTAAAGTAAAAATAGAAGACCTACAGTAGATAGATACAATGGAACCTCAAGATACGAGCGTCTCGCCAATACTACTGCCAGTAACTCCCAATATCCCGCGTCATAGTTACATTGCACTTGGCTCAGCAATCTGGAGAAAAAAAGCACAAGGATGCAACTTCTGACCCCCCCCCCATTGCATTAATGTTAGGAAGGCCCTCCCTGCCTTTGGTGTCCACCAATAGGAGACCTTCACCGACATTACATTAGTCAAAGGCGCAACGGTAGTCTTTTACGAATCGTCGGTAGAAATTTGCAAAACCCAAAAACTGTTCGAGCTGCTTCCGAGTAGCTCGAATGGGCCAATCGGCTACTGCCTGCGACTTTTTTTGGGGATCAGCCTTCAGTCGACCCTTCTTTACAATAAAACACAAATAGGTGACTCATTCCACGTGAAACTCACACTTTTCTGCCTTAAGGAACAGCTTGTTATCTAGCAGGCGCTGTAGTACCATTGGGATGTCATCTACATAGACAAAAACAAAACGGTTTTAACATGTCCCGTAGCACGTCATACACCAACGCCTGGAAGACAGCTGGGGCATTTGTTAATCCAAATGGCATAACAAAATACTCAAAATGGAGAATGTGTCATGTCCGTCTGTTTCCTTTCCCTCATGTCTTTGTGGGGTAATCTGTGGGATTATCACACTCACCTGTCGGTAATTAGCTTCACTTGTGTCACCTGGTGCTCCCTGTGATTATATACCCCTCTCCCTCACTCTGGCCTGGTTGGATCATTGTTCAGTTCGTTCTGTCAGGCTGTTCGTATTCTGTAGCAGTTCGTGAGTTTCCTGTTCCGTGTTTCCTCGTGTTCCGTGTTACAAAGAGAATTCCATGCCTGGTAGTTCTTCGTGTTTCGTTAATTTGGACTTTGTTTATAAAACTACCTGCGCCAGAAAGAGTCTCTCTCAGTACTGCATTTGGGCTCTGCCTGCTTCCTGCAATGCGCGGGCATTGCGTGACATAATGATATCAATCTGATTCTTTTTTTTTCACTCCTCCAGTATGCGGGCATCTTCTTTTTTTAATTTAGCAAATATGAATGCTTTTTTGGTTGGTAAGCAATTTTGTCATCCGGTGATGTTTCAAACGATACAAAGCAAAAAGGTTTATTTTTTTGGTCATATTAAGGAAGCCGATCAATTAATTGACAGCTCTATATATAATAGTGCCACACACAGAAAATGTTAAATGTCACGTAAGGTTTACTTGACACTAGGTCCACCTTCTTTAGTCTTTATTTCTCCCTGAAAATGTTTCAGCAGCCTGTCTACGTAGATGTTGTAGAACTGGAGAAAGATAAGAAAAAAAAAAAAGGTTTTGTGACTGCTGGGTTAATGTACCCTTGCTGGCCCAGACGGTTACTCCTAATCAGTTTGTCATGGGAAATAGCACATTGAGCTGCGTTGGAGGATTGTCTTTGGCTGAGCTCGCAAAAAAAAAAAAAAGTTCTTTTGAATGAGAGGCTGTTGGCCACTGACTAACCATATTGAAATTTGTTTTCTTGACAACATTTCCTCCAAAATTCACTGGTATCATGGATTTCACATATGGGGTTGAACATGTGTGTGTGTGTGTGCGCACAGATAAGTAACAACTCCCAGCTGCCCTGTTTAAACACAGCACATCTGGCAAAAAAGGGAATGGAAAGAAAGGACCTTAAAAAAAAAAAAAAAGAGAACAAATTCATGTTCACGTTTTACATATCCACATCCATATCTACAGAACATTATTTGTTCTGTAATGTCGAATCGGGAGTTTTAAGATTTTGCAGCGCAGCATTTGCTTGTGCGCACGCGCGCAACGACACACGTCGAGAATGATTTGTGAAAACACATATGTTAGGTTTCCCTTCGTGCTTTTGATGTTGAAATACTAACTGTAAATAAAGAACTCCAGAGAAAGGCGGTCCGTCAGTTCGCGGGAACAAAAGCAGGGGGAAAAAATGGAAAAAAAAAAACTGAGATGAAGTTCGTCGGAGGAAAAAGAAGAGAGGAGGATAGACAGAGGCTTCGGTTGGGGAGGAAGGCCATTCCTGTTTAATGAGTCAGAGACCAGAGCCCTTGCTTCTCTCCACCTCCACATCTCTCCATCTTACACACACAAACACACACACACACACACACAAACACAGACCCACAAGCCCCTTCCCCCCCTCACCCCCCCTCCTCCCTTTTTAAGGAAAAAGCCTTCCCGGGACAGAGACAGAAGAGACCTTCACTGTAATAACTCTCTAACCTCCTCCTCCATTTTTCTCATCTTTCTCTCATACTTGGTTTTCTTGGCGACATCGACCTATCTCCAACGGGGGGGTCAAAGGTGACACTAATCAATGTGTAGTGTTAAATAATCAGTTATGAACTGAAGAATTATAATATTTTCGGACAGACCTCACATCCGTGACAATAATGAACTTTCTTTCCTTTCTTACCGATGTAAAAAAATTTGGCATCACCCGTGCACGGATTGCCTGAAGTCTTAAAAGAAGATCTTCTTCCTGACTTTGCCTCTCCTGTGTCCTGTGCTGGATAATACATTAGTGGCACTGTCGTTACTTGTATGCAATCGCAAGTTATGCAGCTTGACAAAATAGTCACAGCTGAACCAAAGAAGTAGCAGCAGAGCATCATCTACTCTGGCATAAATATCAATGCGGATGTTTACCGGCACAGTAAATGATCCTAAAGAGTGATTGTACTCTGTGTCCGACATCTAAATGACAGCATCTAAATTCATACATGACAAAGGCAGGCAGACTGACAGTGTTTACATCAATTGTAAAACATCACCTCCTTTAAATGATTCCATATGTTCCTGATGGTATACATCAAGTAAAGTCGATCAATTTGGAGGTGGCGGAAACTGACAGAAATGTTTCACTCTTTCATTTTACCTCTAACCATTGAGCCCTGGTTTGAGTTTAGGAAAAACAGCCCCCACACGGAGCTAACCAACACATATCCTTACAGCCCACTAAACAATATTCCAAATGCTTTTGGTTGACCTGAACTAACTAAGGAGAGGTTTGGGGTTGGCCATTTCCAAAGAAATTCTGGTAAAACTGCTGCTGCCTCAGGGGGTGAAAGAACCTCTCTGATGCTCTCAGCCGAGAGAGTAGTTGGAGAGTTAAAGGAATACTTTAAGGATGCATCCAAGGAGAAAATAAACTTGGCAACCTAGCGTGAGATTGACAGGCGGATCGCTGTATCGGTCCGTTGTGGTGAAGAAGGAGCTGAGCCGAAAGGCGAAGCGCTCAATTTACCGGTCAATCTACGTTCCTACCCTCCCCTATGGTCATGAGCTCTGGGTCATGACCGAAAGAACGAGACCCCGGATACAAGCGGCTGAGCTTGAGCAGGGTGGCAGAGCGCTCCCTTAGAGATAGGGTGAGGAGCTCTGTCACACGAGAGGAGCTCGAAGTAGAGCCGCTGCTCCTCCACATCGAGAGGAGTCAGCTGAGGTGGCTTGGGCATTTACATCGCATGCCCCCCGGACGCCTCCCTCGGGAGGTGCTCGGGTGCCGTCCCTCTGGGAAGAGACCTAGGGGAAGACCTAGGACACGCTGGAGCGACTACGTCGCTCGGCTGGCCTGGGAACGCCTTGGGGTCCCTCCAGATGAGCTGGAGGAAGTGTCGAGGGAGAGGGAAGTCTGGGTGTCCCTGCTCAGACTGTTGCCCCCGCGACCCGGCCCAGGATAAGCGGTTGATGATGGATGGATGGATGGACCTGGTGTCAGAGTCTTTCCATCACTAGAGGCTAAATGGCTGCAAAATTCAAATATCCATGTGTTGACCCCAGAAATGGACAATATCAAATTTGAGTTCCAAAAGAAGGAAGTTGCAAAGCTGACATCTTCCTTATCTTTCAGGGTTTACTTCAGTGGTTTTCGACTGCAGATCATCTACCATCATCACCTCTTCTGCTATGATACCAACCACTTGCATTTACAACATCCACAAATTTTCTTGAAATGTTACAGACTGCATGACATTAGTTCACACGGATGCGCATGGATGGAGTTCCCAAACTTTTCCACTTAGGGACCCACGTCTAAATTAAAGGCCAAATCGGTGCTGTTGCTTCAGGATCCGCGGGCGTATCACATCCATGTAAACATGGCCTGAAAGTTTTCCTGACTGACTCATCATGAATCATAAGCTCTTGCCCTCACCTTACTGCTGTTTTAGACTTCCTTCTAGCCTTAAAGTATTCGTGTCTACTTGCCTTATTTACCTGACTCTCGTGCAATAACAGGTGGTGTTCCTGTGTTGCATTTCCACCTCCGCTGCTAGTAAGGCCAGCCAGAGGGTCGTCAACTATGATTTACCCTTCACTAATGTTTTGGTCCTCTCGTCACACTAGTCCCACCTTCCTCCCTCACTAAGGTCACAGGGGATTTACGCGCTATCCACGCTTTCAGTAAATTTTGGTAGATTTGAGTGTGTCCCCCATCCATGGGTGTCCCGCCATGTAAGTACAAAGGGTTGTTGCCACTTGGCGAGTAATTTCGATGTTGAAAATGGGAGCAACCCCAAAGCCTTCTCCCCTGTCTGGAAGGCCCCCACAGCTTTCCTCCAAACGTAAGTTGCAAGGGAGATATACCGTGGAGGGCTGCGGTACCTCTCGCATTGCTTACAACAGGGAGTCTAGGAAGGAAGGAAGGAAGGAAGGAAGGAAAGAAGGAAGGAAAGTGAACTACTTGTCGTTATGACACCGCACACCTCTGCTTTTAACCCATCACCAAAGTGAACAGTGGGCAGCTTTAAGCAACCCGGGGGGAGCAGTGTGCGGTGACGGTACCATGCTCAGAGCACCTCAGTGGTAACTTGGCAGCTGGTGGACTCGAACCTGAAGCCTTCCGGACCCAGGTTAACCACTAAGCCACCACTGCCCACCACTGTCTAAGATAAGAGTCTTATCCCAACTTGGACTGTCCTCTTGAATGAACTTACAGATGATCTACCGAACCATCAGTCTGAGGATGGTAGACACTTGTCTGAACAGACTTTTACGCACCTTTCAGGTTCCGTGACATTCATTTCATTCTCATTCAGGATTCTGACCTGCGAGATGATCTGGTAGAGGGCCATTACATTCTTTGCGGAGATATTGCGCAATGGCAATGCTTCCGGATATCTCGGGCCGTAACCAATCACCACCAGGACAAACCGGTTCCCTGTACACTGCGGTGGAACGGCCCCGATGAGGTCCATCGCTAAGTGGACAAACGGGATCTCCATACACTGGCCATTGAACAGCCGACGGCGGAGCAAAGTGAGCCATCATGTCTCCGGTGTTGCCATGGAGTCCTTGTTTCCGACGACAAGTCGTGAAAAAAGGGGTAAGACCTGGGGTTTCTTCTGCCTCTGTCTATTTCACTGGCACATACCACGAGGCTAACGTGCAGCTAACAGTCACATTCTCTTCTTTGTACTTCAGGCTCCTGGTCATCATGCACAGCCTCAGGCTGGCTATTTGGTTACCATTTATGGTCTTGGTAAAGTCAAGGCAGGTCAAGTCATTTCATTTGTATTTCCCAAATTCGCGAAACATATTTGTGTCAATGTGGACAAGGCAAAAGTAAAGGAGAACAGGTTTTTATGTTACCATTGTTGAACAGCAATTTCAGTTGAACAGCAGATCTCAATGTAGCATGTAGGGAGACTTTAGAGGGGGGGGAAGAAGAGAGGGAGGACAGCTGAAGAGAGAACGCTGTATAAAATATAGTAGTACAGTCGGAGTACAATACATGTAAGCTGTTATAGTGCAAACAGTACGTTTGTAGGAAGAACTTTATCATTCGTGTTAGACATTTAGATAGTTTTTTTTTTTCTGAGATATTATTAGTTATGAAAGAGTGAGGGCTATTGTGGCCTTTTTATATTCTTCTTTTGGTTGTGCCATGCCTCTCTTCCTTGGGGAAACATCCCGTTCTCTCTTTTTCCCCCTGATGTAAAACAGACTTTCACATCTGCTGTGAAAAAGACTTTAAAGCGTCTGCGACAGGGAGAGAGGATCAAACGCTGCAGCCGAGCTTTTGGGCGCGTTACTCCTACAACACGCGTGCACGTGCAACCTTGTGACGCGCGCCATACACGCGCGCGCGTTTCCGCGGAGCTACAGCGCCTCCAAGCGGCCGGCAGCGGGCACCGGGGGTGCGTCGTGCGCGTTCAGAAGACGGAAAAGTTTAGAAAAAGAGAAGGAGGGGATTAAAGGCTGTTGCTGGGGCTGGACCCGACAGGAGAGCAAGCGGACGGCTCTTCTGAGTGAAGGGAACGCAGTGCATCAAAAGCCTTTTATTGCCCCTCTTTTTTCGCATCCTTCGCCATTTTTTCCCCCATCCTTCTTTCTTCTTCATGAGATGAGATAACCAGCGAGCGTTGGAAAGTTCTGGTACGTACAACTTTTACAAGGTGCCACATTCTACTCTACGTCTAAGTCTTTTCGTTTCTCCTTGTTCTTCGTTACGTATGTCTGCCGTTTCTTTGTCGTTTCCCCCCTTTTTTTTACGTTAAATGTCACGCTAATAAACTAAAGTTAATGTTTCTGGTACTGCAAAAACAGACAGAAAAACGTAATTTCATTAAAATTCACAAAGTTATCCCTCATTGTATAAAATAGTTTTAGAGCTCTAAACGTAGTGTTGCACAAACTACACCTTTTGTTATTTTAGTCTGTACAAGTTTGTGAAATGTGCAGTGGTTTATAAAAAATAATAATTCTACCAGAGTTGAACATCTGTACGACTGCACCGCGTCACACAGAAGTCTGCCCGCTAGAGGGAACCATGGCACATGTTAATTGTGCTGTAAATCGCAAATGTGAATGCGAACTATTAAGGTGGAAAAAGAAGGATAACTTAGAAAACCATTCAAAAGTGTTCGTCAAATTGTCAAAATTAAACACGAATAAATAAAAAAAAAAAGCTCTTTTTATATTTCATTATATATGTCCACACAACAAAACATGTACTCTGCATTAACCCTACAGACACTTAATACGCAAATACGGGCTTAATGCGGATTTACGCTAATTTTAAGCCCTTTTTATGCCAGCATTGCAAATGGTGGTCAGTTGGCAGTAGTTAAAGACATTTTTTTTAAAAATCACAGGCTCCTTTGCAATATTATTATCAGATATTAATTTTACACTGCTTTCAACCAATCAGTTATTTTCCTCTGGTTAAACATTTACAGCATTGAACAATATACCGTGTTACGTTTCATTCATTCACCCCCACACACCTCTCCGCAATGACACTGCGCCCCCCACTTTGGGAACCTTTGTGCTAGGCCTTGAGTTGCCAATGAGAGCAGCTATTAATCTGAAAATGTAACAAACTTTCAAAGAACAGATATGACTGAAAGAAATATCAAATTTCAGCTAAACAATACCATTAAGATAAACAGGAGACACACAAGCATTTCAAAAAAAAGTCACAAAATTTGAGAAATTACTTTTGGAATTAAAAATGACCTTCATTAATTTCATTAAAAAAATCCCACAGTGATGCAGGAAAAGGAAAGTTAAATGTATTAGATTGTAAAAACTCTATGTTTTAATTGATGTTTATATATGACCCTATGATAGACTGACTGTCGTTGGTTCTGTAAGAGACGAGAAGTCCTCTAGAGGGCGGCAGATCTCGTTAAGTCAGCAGTGCCACTACTTGTCAGGGTTTTATTTCAGGGACTTTTCCCTCTGTAGACTTGTAAATACATATAATATAATAATTTTAAAAAAATGGTATGGTACATTTCACGACTTTAATGTTAAAGTGTCTCAATATAACTAAACAATTTAGGTCTGACATTTGATTTTTTTTTTTTTCAAGATAAGACAAGATAAGGTTGTGGGTAGGGATGTCTTTTTGCCGATATACCGATATGCCGTTATAGTCCAAAGACTTTTTGAATTTTTGATTCTGATATCAACCGATGCAGATATCGACTAAGGTGATTGGTTAAAACAATGTTTATCAATCAATTTTCTGGCCCCCAGGGGGCAGAATTAAAATACTATTGAGCTCCTGATAATATATATTTATTTATCTGTACAAACTACAAACTGTATAAGTTGCTGCATACAGTCCCCTGATTATCAATATTGATTAATAAAATGAGCTGCAATGCTGCCATCTAGTGACTTAGAAGCTTGTTTATCATTCATAATGTTCTGTGTCCAAGATCTTCAGAGCACTGAGATATCTGACTCGTCTGTCGAGGGGGGGCATTGCACTATTTTTGTCATTGGCGAAACCCAGGCATTGCATTATCGGGTTTTCATTATTGGAGGGGAAAAAAAAAACGATAACTATTCTTACTGATATTACAAAATATGCTATTATCAGGCCGAAGATATTGGTCGACAGATATTATCAAGCAACCCTAGTTGTGGGTACCACTCAGATACTTTAATTCATTTTATGTTTACGTCCGCTGTTTATCCGGAAAATTGATTTATTAAGCATAACAAGCAATTAATTTAAAGTGACCAAATCGTGACCAAAAGTCATGCATAATGGGTAAATGCTGAAGATGTCTACGCCATCTATTGGGGAACTCTGGGTATTGCAGGCAAAAGGAAGAAGTATATTTATTATTTGGAAAAGTTTGGCGGGCAAGATAAAAAGGCTGAACGGGCCGCATCCGGCCCCCGGGCCTTAGTTTGCCCATGCTAGGACTAGATAAAGATGCTCTCTCTCCTTTTTTCCTATTGTGAGAACAAATCTATCTAGCTTATGTGGTGACATTAAACCTATTACGTAACTGCAGAAGCCATTTCATGCCTCTGCCGACACTGAAAAGCCATTTGGTGACGAGATTCTGCTACAACCAGATGTTGGATATTGATGAATCATCATTATGCATTACTAAAGTAGTTATGTCCTACAGTAGAGGCCACTAGATTCCTGACAGAATCCACCGCGAAGCCCAGACCCGACTCGTTGTTGAGCTTACTACTACGCTCTTGAGTCCAGTGGCCGAGTCCTTTAAGCTAGAGTCAAAGAGTGCCCCCCCCCACCACTCACAGTCTCGGACTGTAATTCCGCTTGGTAGTTGGAGCCAAGAAACAGGAAGTGACCAATATAATGATAGAGAGCACTGTGATACTGGTTGAAGTTGTGAGAGAATTACGAGGAAGGACTGGAGATTTTCTTGGCTAACCTGTTAACGATATTGATCTTTAGATTTGTGATAAAATAAAATAAAAATCTAAAGACCGCTGTTAAAGACAGTCCTTTTTTTTCTCTGTCAAACAGGCAAAAAAAGAGAGAAGATGTCGGTGTTACAGAAAATTGGGCTCTGTCTTCTCCTGGGAGCCCTGGCTCATGGCCAAGCGTCAGAGTGCAGTAGTGAGTACCGACCATGACATGTGTTTTAAAAACAACACACTAAGAAGTCATAGTTTTATATGTATTTGTGTTTGATGGCTACAGAGAAAAACGAATGTCCCATCGACGTGTACTTCACCATTGACACATCCGAGACCATCGCTCTTCAGGAACCCCCTCCTGGATCCCTCGTGGAGAGCATCAAGGTTCCAATTTTTTTCCCATCGTAACTTTGTTCAAATGCAGTCAACTCTAAAGTGGTTAACGTTTGTCTGATCGCGCGACGTGTCCTTTTGGTCGTTTTGTTTTGTGTAGAAATTCACGGAACAGTTTGTACAGCGTTTGGACGACGCTGAAATCCGAGGTTCCGTGAACATCAACTGGAACATTGGTGGACTTCACTTCTCTATGAGGCAGCAGGTCTTCAGTGCCATCGGACCCAAAAATGACTTCATTACTGTGAGTTAGAAAACCATTTAACGATGGAATTTTAATTCTGCATTTTCTAAAAAATGGACTTAGCCATTAATTACAATCTCTTCTTAACTGTTTCCAGCGTTTAAGAGGAATCAGGTACCTGGGTAAGGGCACCTTCATTGACTGTGCCCTGGCCAACATGACCCAGGAAATGTTGCGTTCCCCCACCTCCCCCAAGGCCCTGCGATTCGCAGTGGTCATCACTGACGGTCACGTGACTGGAAACCCGTGTGGTGGCATCAAGGTGGCAGCAGAGAGAGCTCGAGATGAGGGAATCAAGATATTTGCTGTGGCTGCATCTAATAATATAGAAGAGACCGGTCTGAGGGAGATTGCTAATTCTCCTGCCATGGTCTTCAGGAGGGACTTCATGGCTGTAGATCTTAGCCAGGGCAAAGCCATCATACAGACGGACACCATCGACCGCATCGTTAACACGATGGTAAAACGAGAGAGACGCGCACAAACAAGCATTGTCGCCGAGAAGTGTGTCTGATTTTAACACGCGTTCTCTTTTACCTTTACAGAAACATATAGCGTATGTGGAGGTAAGACAGAAGAAAATCTGAAAAGTCTTGAGTTACCCTCTTTCGATCTTTATCTTCAATAACTTCATTTTTATGTCTTCTATGGCAGTGCTATAAGGTTTCCTGTCTTGAAACACCCGGGCCTCCTGGTCCAAAAGGCCACAGAGGACAAAAGGTAAGTTAAACATATGCACGTACCGTAATTTCTGGACTATAAGCCGCTACTTTTTTTCCACACGCTTTAAACCAGACATGGGCAAACTAAGGCCCGGGGGCCAGATGTGGCCCGTTTTAGCTTTTGAATCCGGCCCGCCAAACTTTTCAAAATGATATAATTTATTTACATTATCATTATAGTTCTGCCTTTTCCCTGCAATACCCACGTTTCCCCGATAGAAGGAGTAGAAAATTATAAAAGCATCTTAGCATTTTAGCCTTTTTGCATGACTTTTACATGTCATTTATCCTAGTTCAGACCAACGTTCCATCTATCTGCTGCTGACCCAGCCCGCCTGTTCAATTTTAGGACAGTTGTGACCCGCCAGTCAAAACGTTTGCCCACGCCTGCTTTAAACCCTGTGGCTTTAACAATGATGCGGCTAATTTATAGATTTTTACGGGCTAGCGAAGTTCATACCGCTAGCGATCAATGACTTTTCTGGTAGGCTACTGTGTGTTATAGTACTAGTAGCGTCTGTCTGTCTGTGAATGACCGTGTGCGTATTTGTGCGTGGGACGCGCGTACGAGAGAGAGAACGTTAGCGAAAGTTGAGAGCAGTTTGCCCGTTCATACCCACAAAAAAAAAAAAAAAAAAAAAAAATTCGGCGTAAATATTCCACGTTACAACATCGACTCCTGCAGCTTATAGAGAATTGCGGCCTATATATGTACAATTTTGTTTTTTTTTTCTTGTTAAATAAAGTGGGTGCGGTACAAAACAGTAATGTAAACCCTTTAACATTTTTGTTAAAAATCTTTATGTTTTACCCACTTCAGGACAACTTTCCAAAAATGTGGGTATCCTTGGAGAGATTCTTTGGTTAAGCTTTTTTTTATATATTTAATTCTCCTGTATGTAATGTTTTGAATATAGGGTGCTAAAGGAGACAATGGTGAACCAGGAACAAAAGGAGAAAGAGGTCGTCCAGGGGATCCAGGTATTGAGGGTCCCATCGGTCAGCCCGGTATCAAAGTAAGATGCCATCAAACATAATGGTTATGTTTCCGCCTAAAATGCATTAATTTTATTTAATATATTTTTTTTAAAAATATTTTTTCTCATTTTTACAGGGAGAAAAAGGTGTATTAGGTGATAAGGTGAGCCAGTGATCTACGATGTCTGCCACAGTAAGTGCAAATAGGTAGAATTCAACTGTACCTGACATTTCAATATTTGTCCACCAACAGGGAGAATTTGGAGCTCAAGGGAAAAAGGCAAGTTGTTATTTGTTTGCAATTTTGAAAAAAAAAAAAAAAAATCAATGAATTTATACCATGTGAAGTGATGAAATCTTAATTCTAAACTCTTGCTTGTCTTACATTTCAGGGAGTTGGTGGAATTCCAGGACGCGACGGAACAGATGGACAAAAGGTAGGGATGATGATGAACAACTTTTAATGCTTAAATATTATTTGGGCGAGTGCTTCATTAAGTTCATATTTTGGTTTGCAACTTTTAATGCTTAAATATTATTTGGCCGAGTGCTTCATTAAGTTCATATTTTGTTTTTTGTTTTTTTTCAGGGTAAAATTGGGCGAATTGGTGCTCCCGGCTGTAAAGGAGACCCTGGAGACAAGGTAGGAAACCTGTTCAGAACCTTCGTCCACAATATTATTCTTAGTCCACGTTAATGATAACTTTCAATTTATTTCAGGGTCCCGATGGTCACCCCGGAGATGTTGGTGAACGTGGCCCTGCCGGAACTGATGGCGAGAAGGTGAGTGATGGGTTTACAAAAAACGACAAACGACAAGACATTCAAATCGTGGCTTAATTATGCTATGTCTTCAGGGAGACTTTGGACGTCCGGGGCGACCTGGTCCCCCTGGAACCGAAGGAGAGCCTGGACCAAAGGTAAACCTGTGCCTTTTTAGAGTTTCTTATGTCACGCGTTAATTACAAGGAAGAGGAATAACCTATGGCGAATCTTCTGCAGGGGGAGAGGGGAAGTTCTGGATCACCTGGTGACCCTGGACTAAAAGGAAACCCAGTAAGACTAGTTTCAGTTCTTGGAAAAAAAAACAAAAACATTAACAAGTAACTGTGTACATCCAGTGGTCCATTTTCAATTGTCGTGTTTCGTAGGGAAATCCTGGACGTGCAGGAACCAAAGGAGAGCTGGTGAGCTTCCAGATCCACATATTAGCCTTTCAGCTCATTTTTCCTTCGGTCGTGATTTTTCTGATAGCTATTTTTTTTATTCCAGGGAAGAAGAGGGGAGTATGGACCAAAGGGCTCTTCTGGACCACCTGGTGCAATTGGAGAGAAGGTATGCTTGTTAAACATGAGAAAAGGGGGGGGTGGGGGTTGCTGGTGGTTGGGATCTTGGTGGTGGAATGGTGTCAAGTCCCTATCCAAGATGTGATTGGGTGGGAACCATAAACTTTGCTCGAGGCCAGGCGTGGGAAAACTTGTTGTTTAGTCGCGGGCCACAGTGGGCCTAAAATTGAACAAGGGAGGGCCGGACCAGGAGCAGATAGATGGAGCGTTTGTGTGAACTAAGATGCTTAAATTAGCCTTTTCTACACCATCTATTGGGGAAACGCGAGAATTGCAGGGAAAACCCAGAAGTCTATTGATAATATAAATAAACGATATAATTTGGAAAAGTTTGGAGGGCCGGATTTAAAAGCCAAATGGGCTGCATCCGGCCCCCGGGCCGTAGTTTGCCCATGCCTGCTTTGGGCCATACTTTTTCCACTTAACCAACCAATGCTCTTTGTTATTAAAAAAAAAACGACTCCTTTATTGAACACCGCAATCACATAACTCCCCCAGAACATACTGAAAACATCCCCAACATCCGTTTTTTTTATCCAATCATATTTCAGCCACCATTTGTTGCCAGGGTCGAAGAAATCTAACCTAAGGCTTTTCAGAATCCATAGTGCAGACTGGCTAGTTACATTGGCATTTTGAGTGCTTTGATTGGATGGTCATGGTCAAATGCACAGTTCTGATCTAGCCAGCTGCATCTATCGCTAATTCTGTTAGGCGGAGTCTATAGCTGTGTCTAGTGCATTTGTTGATTGGACATTATCAGCCTAAAGGGAATTAAAACTTAGCATTTATTCAGGCAGGACACCAATGAAGGGCTAGCATGGACAAAATAAGGCCCGGGGCCCGGATGAGGCTCGTTTTAGCTTTGTAATCCGGCCCGCCAACCTTGCCCAAATTATATAATTGGTTTGTATTGTGATAAAAGCTGGATGGATGATGTAGAGAACGCTAAAGCATGTTAGCATTTTAGCCTTTATGCATGACTTTTTACATTCGATTTATCTTAGTTCACACCAACGCTCCATCTATCTCAAGGATTAGGTTCTTTATTGTCATTGCAACACGTTAGACATGGGATGAACGGAATTAGTTCTTCTGGTCCCGGATCGAGTACAAGTGACTATCTGCTCCTGACCTGGCCCCCAAATTTTAGGAAGAGTCAAAAATTTTACCCGCACCTAAGCTAGGTAGTCAAAGAGGCAATGCAGCTTTTGGAAAATGAGCTAGCTAATGCAGGGGTTAAATCTTTTAGGAAGCTGATAGTAACCTTTGTGCAGATGGCTGTTGTAATGTGAAGGATTTTAGTTAGCGTAAGTTACTGCGGAGTATAAGTCGCACCACTGCCCTCCAGACGCTGTCAGTGTGAAAATAACGAACATATTAATAATACATTTTCAGTGGTATAGGAGTAGCAGATACTGGTACACAAGCCTAGAGTGCCCTCTAGTGGCTGTCAGTGTTGGCAAAATAGCCAAATTCCAAATGATCAACCACTGTAAGAGGCTGGTCATCCAACTGAACAGCAGATAAAAAAAAAAAAAATCATTTTCTGACAAATAACGAATAAAACTCCGCCTCTTAATGCCTCTTGTCTTCGACGGTGTCTGATCAGATGCTTTTTTTTAATGATACCATCATTTGGATGCCCAGTTTATTCGATGTATCTTGTTGTGTTACAGGGTGAGATGGGGTCAGAGGGCCTGAGAGGACTTTCAGGTGAATCAGGAAACAAAGGAGCTAAGGTAAGAGATATCGAAATCCCTCAGTAGTTTGTGTTCAATATATAAGATCTGTCTCTGTGTTTACTTACCCAGTAGTTTTGGACTATGTTAAAATGACAGAATCACATGTCATCTCCACCGAAAAGCTGCCATCAAAAGCCAGAGTTTAAGTTTTTTTAAAAAAAAATTGGATTACATTTTTCTGCTTCAATTCTTCTATTCATTTCCTGTTACTTTGTATTCTCCTCTAAATAGGGCGACAATGGTCTTCCAGGCCCCAGAGGAGCACCAGGAGGACCCGGAGAATCTGGAAAAGTTGTAAGTTCCAGTTACCTTAGGTTTGGGAATCACATTAACAATACAGTCCGTCTTATTCGGGCACTTTTGTTTACCAGGGTTCCAGAGGTGACCCTGGTGATGCTGGACCAAGAGGTGAACCTGGACAAGCTGGACCAAAGGTAAAAAACCTGTATATTAGAGCATTAGCATCTATCCTAACATAATTTATTTTCATCTAACCCTGGATTTCTTCTTTTTTTTTCTTTCTCTCATTTAAGGGAGATGCAGGAAGACCGGGCTTTAACTATCCTGGACCAAGAGGATTAACAGTAACGTCTTCTTCTACACTTTTTACAACTTAATAGCATTAAAAGATATTAATGAAAGAAATGCATAATGAAGATAAAAGAAGAAAAAAAAACATACTACCAAGAGGATTAACAGTAACGTCTTCTACTACACTTTTTAACTTAATAGCTTTAAAAAAATATAAATGAAAGAAATGCATAATGAAGATGGAAAAAAAACATACTATTGCTCCGGAGTATAAGTTGCACCAGTGCCCTCTAGTGGCTCTCAGTGTGAAAATAACGACCATTC
>NC_024326.1:6016834-6034334 GCF_000523025.1 Cynoglossus semilaevis
TCTTAGTACGCGAGCCTAGAGGGCCCTCTAGTGGCTGTCAGTGTTAAAATAATAAACATGTAAATTTTCAGTGGTGCAGGAGTAGCAGATACTAGTACACGAGCCTAGAGTGCCCTCTAGTGGCTGTCAGTGTTAAAATAATAAACATGTAAATTTTCAGTGGTACAGGAGTAGCAGATACTGGTACACGAGCCTAGAGTGCCCTCTAGCGGCTGTCAGTTTGAAAATAACAATATGTCACACCTGAGTAAAAGTAAGTCGCAAACTTAGCTAAAGGATAAAAAAAGTGCGACTTACAGGAGGAGTATCAAATACTGGTACACAAGCCTACACACTAGAGTCAGTATAAAAATAACAAACGTAAATTGACATATATTAATATATAAGTCGCACCTGAGTATAAGTCGCACTAGCCAAAGGATGGAAAAAAGTACGAAAAATCTACAGTAGAGTCAGTCGCACTAGCCAAAGGATGGAAAAAAAGTACGAAAAATCTACAGTAGTCGCAGGTACTGCTACACAAACCTAGAGTGCAGCTGTCAGTATAAAAATAATATACGTGAAATAATATAATATTTTAATGCATAGGTTGCACCTCAGTATAAGTTGCAAACCCAGCCAAAGGATACTCAAATGTAAAAAAGTGTAACTTATAGTCCGGAAAAATACTGTAATCAAACGCGTGGCAGTAGAGGAGACTGTGGTCACAAAGGAGAGCCTGGAGGTAAAGGAACCCCAGGAGAACCTGTGAGTACATTTTTTTTTTACGAGTGGGGATTACATTTTTCTGCTTCAAATGTTCTATTAACTTCAATTGTTAGGTCCATGTAATGATTTTGTTTTTTTATCAGGGAGAGCCAGGACCTCATGGGGAACCTGGCCTCAGAGGTACAAGAGGAGAGTTGGGCCGTGACGTGAGTACTTCGCACACAAAAGACTGAGTTGACTGACTCGGCTTTTACTCACAGACGACATAAGACTACAGATTTCGCTTAAATTCCACTTGACTATTTTTTGTTTTTTTTTCCATTCATTTAATTCTCCAACCTCGCTTAAAGGGAGATCCTGGACCTGAGGGAGATCCTGGCCTGACTGTAAGAGTGTTTAACCACAAAATTGACCACAATCTGTGATGTTTAAAATGAAACGTGTAATATGATTTTTGTCCTTGAAGGAATGTGATGTCATGAACTACATCAGGGAGACTTGCGGTTGCTGCGGTGAGTTTTATGCCTAATGACGTTTGCGGTTTATGATTCAAACCATACACTCAGAAGAACCGTCAGTTTACACAGCTCCTGTGCAATGACGTTTGCGGTTTATGATTCAAACACACACTCACAACTGAAGAACTGTCAGTTCACTCAGCTCCTGTGTGCGTCTGCAGACTGCGAGAAACGCTGCGGAGCCTTGGACATTGTGTTCGTGATTGACAGTTCCGAGTCCGTGGGATTGACCAATTTCACCCTGGAGAAGAACTTTGTCATTAATACCATCAACAGACTGGGCTCCTTCTCCAAAGATCCGGAGTCAGAGTCAGGTAAATGAGCAGACGTCGTTGTATAAAGGCATAATGTTTGGGATGGTCACTTTCAGCTAAAAAGTGAAATAAAAAAAAAAGCCATTGGAAAATATACAAATATATAAAGTCATTTAAATATATTTCAAGACTGTCGATCGATTTAATCAGATTAATCCCAGGGTCCCAAGATAGATCAACATTGTTATATATGTTAAAACAGGTTATATATTACCGGGACAGAAGGTTGTTTATTTTAAATGATACATTAAATAATTCCTGATGTGCACGTGTTAAGATAAAATATAAATCTAAAATATATTTACAGGTTCTAAATTAAGCCGGAAATTGCGTACGTTAACAAAAGTTTTGTGATAGAGCTAAAGTTTATCCACAAAAAAACAACATACGACTTAGATATGACTTAGAACATATGACTAGAGAGAGCTTAGCATAGAGCTAAATTTTTTTTAAAAATTTTAAATCGCATTTTTTCTCTCCTTTGGCAGGATTTGCGACTTATACTCAGGTGTGACTTATATATTAAAATAATAATTTCACTTTTGTGATTTCTTTTACACTGACAGCCACTAGAGGGCGCTCCAGCTGGCTGTTATGACTTAAACTCCGGCGCAACTTATAGTCCATAAAATGTTTAGGTATTTTAGAATTTAGTTAATTTATGTAGTTTTTTTTTTGAAGTTTTCTTTGCTTATGTTTGCCCTAATGTCGTCTTTTTACTTTTCAGGTGTAAAACTCACCAAATCATCAAAATTTTCACCGAATATTGTCACGTTTTTCTTTTATGTTCGTTTGTGTTCAAGGTACCAGAGTAGGGGTTGTCCAGTACAGTCACAACGGAACCTTCCAGGCCATCAGACTCAATGATCCTAAGATTGACTCATTGACCGCTTTCAAGGTGTGAAATACACAACCAATCACACAAACCTTTTTCTGTTTCATCCAAATGTTAAAATAAATTTACGAAACCATTACACATGGCCAGATAGTAAGGTAATTTAAAACTAGCTAGGGTTGTCCTGATGCCATTTCTTTACAAACCGCTATGAATATTTTCATGTTTGTACTTGCATAGCATGAGAGCTTTGCTGAACTCTTTGTTGGATTATATCAGTGGTTCTTAATTATTTTATTATTATTTTCTGTCACGTCCTCCCCCCAACCCACACCTTTGCAAATTGAAATACTATGATAACATATGTATTTTTTATCTGTACAAACCACCGTATGAGTTGCTGCCACCTAGTGACTGGAGGCTTGTTATTCAATCGTTACAGCAGTGGTACACTTATGTCCAGCGTGCCATGTTTCACTGGAACTCTATTGCGCCCCCCGGCGGGGCCCGCCCCACTACTTGAGAGTCACTTGGCTTATTCAGCTTTAAATGGATGTTCGCGAGATCCATTGAGCAGTTTAGCTGAGGTTGTTGACTATAAGTCGCACTAGCCAAAAAAATGAAGATGATAGAAGAAGAGGAACAAAATATAAATAAGTCACCGTAGAGCGTAAGCAAACACCAGTAAAACAAAAAAACAATTCTTTACGCTTAAGGATGCGGTGAAGCGTTTGGAGTGGATCGCCGGAGGAACGTGGACTCCCTCAGCCCTGAAATATGCCTACGATCACCTGATCAGGGACAGCCGCAGAGCAAAGGCCAATGTCACCGTTGTCGTCATCACCGACGGACGCTTTGACCCCAGAGACGATGACTCGCTTCTCACCTACCTCTGCAGGTACGTGGTTCGACGGAACGATTTAGAATTTGTAAGTTGTGCAGGAAGCGCGATTCTTATCTCAGTGGTTTCATGTTTGTTTCGTGGGCGTGCTTGCGAAAAGTGATCCGAGTGTCGACGTGAGTGCCATCGGTATCGGAGACATGTTCGACCAGATCGAGGAGAACGAGAGTCTGAAGAGCATCGCCTGTCAAAGGGACGGCAGGGTCCTGGGAATGAGGCGCTTTGCCGACCTAGTGGCTGAGGAATTTATCGACAAGATCGAGACTGTGCTCTGCCCTGGTACGAATATTTACAGAAATCCATATTTAGCTGTTTTAAGATGAAATATACCATTGTCTGATCAGCTCTATCTCTATTTTTTTAGAGCCTGTCATTATTTGCCCCGATCTGCCTTGTAAATCAGGTAAGATGTAAAAAGAAATAGCCGTCACACATCTCGGCATCTGTTTATGTCTTCTTAATGTTTAGGGTTCGTTTTCTAAATAGAGCATCTTAAGGTGTCAGGGCCCTTAACCCTTTCATGCATGACGGTCACTACAATGGACAGCTATGAAAATGTCATTTTCTATGATCAGAATAGGTTTCGATGGCAGTGTTGCATATAAGCCTCTACAGTGGACACCTGAGAACCACCCAACACTGCCATACAGTGGTCAGCCTTTGCAACTGCAGAGTAATTGTGTCAACATTCAAAAAGAAAATTTGGTGTATAAAAACAGAACCAAATCAGTTTTTATTTTTATGTCTAAAAACACATAAAAACCCTTAGTAACATTTTCTTTAAACTCAGTATATCATGGGTCATGCATCAAAGGGTTAAACAAGAGCAGGATATTGATTTTTTTAAGGGAACATCTGAGCCAAGTTAGATAGAATTAGTGAAGATTTTTTTATCATTCTCTGGGTATTTTAAATCACGTCCAGGCTGTTCCAGTCTATTTTCACAATTACAGTTAGTCATGTCAAGGTACGGTTGCTTTGAATGTTTACGTAAGATTTGGTGTCGTAACTGGGCCTATTTTACAAAAACAGGTTTCGTTGGTAATTAATGTATATACACCGATCTATGGTAGACACTTAGTGGAGAAACAGCGAAAGGTAAAACAGCAGAGACAGGTCCAAAAAACTAGCACAACACACATTACAACTTGTTTTTAAATCTCATAAATTTTGACTAAAATCATATAACAATTTTCTTCTGATAATCTGGTGGCTTTAATCTGAGCAGAGACAGGTCCAAAAAACTAGCACGACACACATTACATCATATACTTACGTACAACCCCAAAAATAGCAACATTTTAAGTACAAACTACCACTTGTTTTTAAATATCATAAATTTAGACTAAAATCATATAGCATTTTTTTCCCCGATAATCTGGTGGCTTTAATCTTCGACATTCAATTTACCAAGTTAAAACAACCGTATGGTAAAACAAACAAACAAACAAACAAAACAAAAACCCCAACAACTTTTCTTCATCTTTGATCAACAACACAAGACCAAACGCTCCTCGCGGTGCAAATTGGTGTACTTTCAGAGCCTTGTTTATCCAAACAAGTCGTTTTCTGTGGGATTCTGCCCACAATGTTGTTCCACCCACTCGTTGCAGATGGGGGCACCACATTCTGCCCCTGGAAACCAGTGCCTGAAGAATGCAGCCCTTCATTGGTTCCCACCTCATTGGAAGGTGTGTCCAACCTGCTGAGCAGCCTGAGTGAGCATCAATATGGGGCTGGAGTGGCAACCATGGCTTACACGGCCCAGAGAGCCAAACTGGCCCAGGGAGTGGACAGGCAGCAGTGGACCCAGCTCTTCATTGACTCCTTCAAATATGTCTACGCAGGCATTATTGAAGATCCTAAGAAGGCCTTAGGCCTCTGCTAATACGGATGTCATCTAATCATGCTACTTCCCTAGTACCCAGCCAGCCATGTGGAACTGGCCAAATCTATGTGGGCCACAATGGTTCATCAATTCCATCTCTGTGAAAGCGCTTAGTCATTAGGCTCATAGTGTAGAAAGATTTTCGCTATTTACCGTAATTAATAATTAATGAGTGCACCTTAATATCAGCATAAAACAAATTGTACATTGTAACATGGGAGATTTACACAGAAGGATTTTTTTATTTAATTTTAATTGAATAAATGCTTTTTTCCCCCCCCCCGAACAGTGCCTGTAACATGGCGGGTTACACGTTAGCTCTTTCCCGCTTCAGCGCCCTGACCATAGCTGGAATGCGTAGGGAAGACTTAGTGATCTGCTACAGGGACGAAGCTAACGTTAGCTCCAGAGCTAACTCCCTTGACTTTGTGCTTGTCCGCAGCAGAGGTAAACAGAAACCCGGGAAGTTTCCGGAAGTTTATTATCAGCCACATCGGGCACAACAGAACATAAACAGCGTGTTTTTTAACAGCTCCTGTTTAACCAACTCACGCTTCAACATGACAGCGCTCAAACTGTTTCAACTCATCGCTACCGTTCTCTCTCGCGCGGGCCCCACGCACATATACGCACACAGCCATTCACAGACAGACATACGCTACTAGTATAACAAACAGTAGCCTACCAGAAACGTCATTGGTCGCTAGCTGTATACACTTTGTTAGCCCGTAGAAATCCATAAATTAGCCGCACCGTTGTTAAAGCCGCAGGATTCAAAGCGTGTGGAAAAACGTAGCGGCTTATAGACCGGAAGTTACGGTTAATCAGGCACGTGATTAACAGCGGGTTTGTTCAGTTGGAGGCTGACCACTGTCAGTGATGCTCATTCACACTTTTATTCATACATATTCCAATTTAAAATGAACAACACGAGTATTTAATCAATTTATTGATGCATATTGTTTTACAATTACAATAATTTACAATATATGTAATTATAATAATACAATAATTTACAATAATAACAACAACAACAACAATAATAATAATTATTATTATTATTTATAAATTATTATAAATAATAATTTATAATAATATAATAATTTACAGCATTGGACAATATGCCGCGTTATGTTTAATTCATTTATTTCATCCAACCGCAATGGCCCCGTGCCCCCTTTAGGGAACGCGCCCTCCATTTTGGTAACCCATGTATTAGGTAATCCAGCTGTTGATCACACTAGAATGTTTTACCTCTCAATTTTTGTATTATCTAGTATTATGTCACTTTGGGCCTAATTTGCATTCCCATAGGTGTTGTGTTCAAATGCTGGCTGGGTATTAGGCTTTAAGCTGTATGTACAATTTGTTTGTAAACTGTGGGCATTTGACTTCGATGATAAATATATGAAATATTGTATTAAATTGGCACGATATGCAGGCTAGTTTCTGTATGAATTCCAAAAAATGTGGACTTCTGGAATCCTTCCATTGCTTTGATACATATCATTTTTTTTGTCCCACATTCGTGGAACAATCTATGTTTTTACCTGGAAACTGGAAACTGGATAGTGGATACTGTCAATTGGTTGGAGACATTACAGTGTCTCTTCTATTGAAACCTCATTTTCGCTGTGAATCCTGACTTTTTTTTGAGTCAATCGAACCCACCTGCAATGCCTTTTGTTATTTTGCACATTTCCCTGGATACTTTTATTCCGTTTTTGTCCTGTGAATCACTCATTTGTTCCGAAACAAATGGCCATGTAGAAATATTTCTGTTGCAACGTTGTAGTAATTTTCTGTTAATAATTTAGAATTTGAAGGATTTGTTTTTGTTTGTGCTGAAGATGAAGGAACTATTCTACACAGTGCCCTTGGTTGGTGCATGATTTTTTTTTTTGCATGAGGCTTGGCTTGTAGAATAAGAAGGCAAGTGGACGATTACAGTCACAGCTAATAAAACCGCGTGTAACGGTCTCACTGTGTGTGTGCTATTCGCTGATGTAAGCAGTATTGTTTTGTACAAAATGGAATGGAATATATTCTTTAACCTTATGTTACGTCATATGGTGGCAATAAAATGGCAGCGCAAACTAAAAGTGCTTTTTTATGAGGCCGTACCTTAGGGGTATTTGGACAACATTGGACAACCGGACTGGAATTAGCATGTATAAGACTAGAGCATGTCAATTAACTTAAACATTTTCCTGGCACTGACCAATTCTATGTGGTCCAACAGTGAGTTGCGTACCGAGCCTATAAAACTAAGTGCACGTGCTTGTGTTTTTCTTGCAGAGCCGGCCGTGGCCAGCTGTGTGCAGAGGCCGGTGGACGTGGTGTTCATGTTGGATGGTTCCGAAAGGATGGGACTGGAGAACCACCGGCGGGCCAAGGAATTCATTGAGAACGTGGCCCGTCGCCTTACGCTGGCCAACGGCCCGACGGATGAGAGGAACGCCCGCCTGGCTTTGGTGCAGTACGGCAGTCCCACGGAGCAGAGAGTGGAGTTCCCGCTCACGCACAATCTCACGGTGATCTCTGATACGCTGGCAAACGTTAACTACATGGACTCTTCGTCCGCCCTGGGCAGCGCCATCATCCATGCTGTCAACAATGTGGTGATTTTACAGGTATGATGAATGTCCAATAAGACAATGTCACTGTGTTTGTTTTTTTGTTTTTTTTTTGTCTTTAGTTCCTATATCAGTACTATCTAAATGACTTTGCAGTCTAGGACGTATTTGTTGTTACACTACAGTTTTTACAATGGGCAGAACAACATTCATTTGGATAGCGCAAGGTTTAGCGCAAGGATTATTGCTAGTAATATGTATTTTCCTATTTGTACAAACCACTGTATGAGTTACTGCCACTTGTATCAGTCATCTTACCACTGTATGAGTTACTGCCACTTGTACGGCCAACCCCCCTCACCCGCCCATCTCAGAGCCACTGTCTGTACACCATCTGTATGTCTATACATCATAGCAGATCTCACCACTCTCTTAGAAATCTGACCTGACCCACCCGCTCCCTATTCCCCACCGCAGATTACAAACAACATGATCCGTGGATCACCCTTACCTTGAACCCATCAATCATTCTGACAGCACGCTCACTTATTACTACTTACTACTGTCTCCGACCTTTGCATCAGTAGTACTTTTCCTGGGCATAAAAACCAAACTGTTGCTCACTGAATTCAACCTCACTTGCCTGAACCTCACTTTCTAACTTTTAACTCTCGGACTCCAGGATTGTGATAAACGACCTCATTAAGTAAAACCAAAAACTAGTCTAAGGGTCAACTGCACTCGCTCCTAAACATTCCCATACTTCTACAGGTATATCCTCTGGACCGACAGCCTTTCTTACACTTCATCCTCCACAAAGCGCCCCCCTCACTTCTTCTTTCCTAACTCCCTGGACCTTCTGGTTAACTACATTGGCTCCTCAAAATACTTGTCAGATTGACTTAAATATTTTATTTTTTTGTTTGTAGCGGGGAGAACGCAAGGCGCGCCGCAACGCGGAGGTCGCCTTTGTGTTCATCACCGATGGCATCACCTCAACTGAGCAGCTGGAGGAGGGCGTGACCGCCATGAGGCGAGCAGAAGGCGTTCCGACAGTGATTGCCATGGGAACAGACACAGACGAGGAGGTGCTGCGAAAGGTGTCACTAGGAGACATGTCAGCCATCTTCAGAGGGGACGACTACAACATCCTGAACAAACCCTCTTTCTTTGAGCGCTTCGTCCGCTGGATATGCTAGTGACAAAACTGTAACTCTCCGTGACACAAAAATGTAAATGAAAATCCCTAGACAGAAAAGTACAGCTTTCAGCGTGAAAAAAAACAAAACAAAACACAGAGGTTCCACAGGAAATGTCTGAATTGTTATCAGGATATGTATAAAGAAAGAATCAGAGGCTCAGAAAAGGTTACTTACTTCTGAAAAAATAAAAATAAAAATTACACATTAGTAGAAAATTATCGATGTAGTTGTAGGTCGCCGAAAAAATAAAAGACATACATTTAGGAGGATCTATTAGTTAATTGTTATTTTGTTCTTAATCCATGGACAGTAACAAAGAACAAAGGCTGTTTATAAGAAATGGATGTGGCCATATGGTGAATGTGCAGGATTACGCTAAGTAAGTAGTCAGTATGCATTTTTTTTTTCAAAAAATTATGTTTTTTTTCACGGTCATCTACAGTCAGAGTTTGCTCTGAGAGAATTTAGAGGAAAATAGACCATAAAGCAGACCTGGGCAAATGTTTTGACAGGGCGGCCTTCTTTTTTAAAATATAATGTTGTACAATAAAGATCAGATTTAAGATGAAATGATTAAAACCATTCAGGAAAATCATAACTATTCAGGAAAATGATTACTTATGTTTTTTTTTTTAAAAAAAAGAAAAAACAAAAACTTCCACTGACGCTTTCTGTTACAACTGTTTTGGCTACATCTACTTCTAGTGCTTCCTTTGACAAAGACCAGCCTGAATATCCCACCACGGAGGTGTATGATTACTGAATGTGTATGAAACAAACTATATGCATTGTTTTTCTTTGTTTTTGTTTTTTTGTTGTTTTTTTTTTTTACATTGACATGATTTTCAGTTTCTCCTTTTTCCCACTTCCTTTCTCCCTCCATCATGTCTTATGTCTTGTTTGTTTTCTTCTTGTTTTCACAAAAAAAAAAACAACACTAGAGGTGCTAAAGATAAAATAAAAAAAAAAAAGTCACGTGACTGGTCCTAAACATTTGTTTGAGTTCATGTTATGCTGTTGTTAATGATTGTTGTTCAGGAGATTTTTTTTTTTTTTTTTCCCCACGTTTTCCAAGAAAAGCTAAATCACGGCTGCTCTTAAAAAGCCCCGTATTCTGTCACGCAATAAGCACACACTGTAGTTAAGAACACCAAGATAAAGAAACTCAACTGTAAACATGTCCAAATAAATAATGTGGTCACCCCAACAACGGTGTGTTTTGTGTTTGCAGGAAATTCATCTGTTTCTTGAACGTTAACGTCTTATTTTCCGGACTATAAGGCGGACTTAAGAAGCCCTTACTGACCTCGAACTGATTTTTTTTCACACATATGAAGGCAAATTACACATCGCTAACACGCATTTCATATTGGTTATATAACAATTCACCATCATGTCCATTTGTTATACAGATCCTCTAATCCATTCCAATGGCATTGCACAGTTAAACGCTGCTGATGCAATTAAATATAGTGCTTGTTAATCTTGTTTTTTTTTTTTTTTTCCCTCTCTCTCTTTGATGAAGCTTTAATCTCCATCACAGGCCTAAACCCATTCCGATCAATTACCGAGTCACAATCAGTGAAGTAATACCATTGTCTGGCACTTCACACACACACACGTCCAGCTCAAATTAATAGCCACCATCTGTCTGTGATGAGGACGGATGACCAAGGACGTCAACATGTTGGCAGGACACGTTGCGTTGCGCTACAGATGGAACCAAATCATCTGTGGGTCTGGCTGGTGCGTAATTAAAATGAAGTGATTTCTTTGCGCACAGATTGTGTTTTCAATCCTAACATTTAAAGTCGCCTGGATTCATTTATCCTCCCCACAGTCGTAGCAAATGCCTTCGGGAACAAATCCAAATTGGCACCATTTTTATCAACCACAACCACAGACCGACCAACAAGATCCACGAACTCTGTCCTGTTTTCCATGCACATGATTTCAATATTATTCATAAAGTAGCTGTGAATTATTCGCACTCGTCACGATCGTAACTTCTCATTATTAATCACATTAAGATAAATATGAACATTTCTTTGCTGGAAAAAGAAAGACAAATAACAGCAGGTAGATGTATGTGTTTCACAACAGTTCTTGTTTTTATTGGTGACTAATCCTAGTGAGAGAATTATTAACGTGGAAAAATTGTCAAGAATAATATGCATAAGTGTAACTCAAAATTTAACATCATTTTTTTGCTCGTTAAAATCAGGGGAAAAACCTCAGTGAAGCCCTCGTCCAATTAAAATCAGTCTACAGTTTCAGGTCATTCACTTGACTTACTTATACTCAGGTGCGACTTATATATTAAAATATATAATTTCACATGTTTGTTATTTTCACACTGACAGCCACTAGAGGGCACTCTAGACTTTTGTACCAGTATCTGCTACCCCTGTACCACTGAAAATTAAAATGTTCCTTATTTTCACACTGACGTCCGCTAGAGGGCACTCTAGACTTTTGTACCAGTATCTGCTACTCCTGCACCACTGGAAAATATTCTTGTTCGTTATTTTCCCACTGACAGCCACTAGAGGGCACTCAAGCTGGCTGATGCAACTTATACTTCGGAGTGACTTATTACATGTTTTTTTTTCTTCTTCATTTTGACTTTTTTTTTTGGCTGGTGTGACTTACATACTCAGGAACAGCTTTCAGTCCGGAAAATACTGTATTTTTGTAGCCATTTTATCGACTTATCTACTGCTTATGTTTCCTTTGCGTTTCGTGTAATGAAGTTGTTTTGCTTTGCAAATAACAATATTTTTCACTGAGCAAAGTGCTATATCTGTACCTACTTCTAGTAACCTGTGACTTTAAATAACAGAGGGGCGTATTTAACAATGTCGGATATCTCATTGGAAATTAGCTTAAAATGCCGCCATGTAGGTTTAGCGTATCATGAACTATGTGAAAAAAAAAATATATAATCTAAAACAGTCATTCTCAGCTCATCCTCAAAGTTCTCTCAGCTTTTTTCATCAGGCTGCTTCTGATCTCTAGACATCAATTTGACAACCCGAGAAAGATCACAAGCCGCTTTGGTCACAGTGTCATAAGATGGTGGTGAGGACATTGTGGTCTCTACACCCTCAGGCCTGTAGTGCTCTACCATGTAGGTGAAAGGCTCCTCAGTTCCGGGAGCATTCTCCACGTTCATCACAGTCGGACGGTGCACTATTTGTCGGTAGAGGTAGGACGCCTTTTTAATCTGCCGGAAAACTAAGTGCCTCCTGTAGGACCTTTGGATCACCACTGCGGACTCCTCTTCTATTTTGTGTCGGAATGTAGAGGTGATAGGCTCGTGGGAAATCTTGGAAGGGTTTGCCATCATAAACTTCTCCTCCATTTGCTGCTTAAGTGTATCCATTCCACCGAACTCTCCAAGGACACGCTTTGTGAAGGCAAACAGAATGTCCAAGCAGTGGATCCTGTTCCCGCTAACCATGGGAAGGTCCATGTAAATCAATTTGCTTATGTTGGGCTTCGCAATGCGCAGCGGCTCAGACAAAGAGTCAGCGAAGCTGGGCAGCATCGAGAACTCAATGAACTGCGTAGCCTCCGAGTCGAACTTCTCCCAGACCTTGTAGAACATTTCAAAGTCGTCCTCGCTCAGGGGCTCCGTGCTTTCCTCCGTTGCCACGCTGAAATTCTCCAGAATGATCGCTATGTACATGTTCACCACAATGAGGAAGGAAATGATGATGTAACTAACAAAGAAGGCTATGCCCACCGATGGGCTGCCACAGTTCCCCCTGGTGTTGGTGCCAACGTTGACGACGTCGACGTCGCACTCGACTGGGGAGCTGGACAATATCGGACTTAGGAGGTTGTCCCAGCCTGCAGACGTGCTGATTTGAAAGAGACAGATCATGCTATTTCCGAAGGTCTCAAAGTTGAACATGTCGTCGATACCGTCCTGCTTTTTCACGTAAGCAAAGTTGGCCATTCCAAATATGGCATAAATGAACATGACAAGAAAAAGTAGGAGGCCGATGTTAAACAGCGCCGGCATTGACATCATTAAGGCAAAGAGCAAAGTTCGAATTCCTTTGGCTGCACGTATGAGTCGAAGGAGGCGCCCAATCCGGGCCAGTCTAATGACTCGAAACAGGGTCGGCGACACAAAGTACTTCTCAATGATATCGGCGAGAACAATGCCTGAAATATAGAAAAACAGACAAACATAGATTTGTCGTCTTTAAAAAAAAAGAATCTACACAGGCTCATTTTCATACCTAGTATTTAGGGGAATCAGAATCTGGCCTTTTTGTGACAACTTTTGTAAAATGTAGACACTTGGTCCTCACTTAACGACATATCTTTCTTAACAATGACTACAAGTTACGACGGGCTTTCCGAAATTTTACAATTTTACAAAGATTACAATTGTTTTTTTCTTCTGGATCTGCTTTAAGAAGTACATTTTTTCACTGTATCCCACTCCAAATGTCCTTGGGACCGTCACCGGTCCCTGGACCAGGGGTTGGAGACCCCTGCTGTACATGATATAATCCAAAAGTAAAGTAAGAGGAAAAGTACAATAGTACAGTATAAATGGTCACAATGTATGCAAATATAAACATTGTTTCACTGCACAAAATGTCTACAAAGTTGTTGGAAAACGGCGTGCCGTTTGACGACAAAATCGTTAAACGTCGTCAGAACCGAACTCCATTGTTAAGTGGAGGACCAACTTGTATTTACTGTAAAACTTTATAAGGCTGTAATGAGAGAATTTGATGATACGTTATACTTCTGCCTTTTCCCTGCATCGAAAATGATTTTAGCATTTTAGCCTTTTTGATCCAACTGAAAACTACTTTCTGCAGAGTCTGAGTCGTACGGCCTTAAGGTCATCTTCAAAGACAAAAAACCCAAATAATGTTTTTTTTTCTAATTCTAAACCCCTCTAAAGCCACAAAGACACAACACAGAAAAAAAACCCAATCAGTCTTATTTCACAATTTTCTGCGATTGTGAAATAAGTGAGGCGTCATCTCTTACCCACTATAGAGAGGATTATCACCACAAAATCAAAAATGTTCCACGCAGCGGTGAAGAAGTAGCAGCGTAGGGCAAGGAGCTTGATCACGCACTCCGTGGTGAAGATAGTAATGAAGCCCAGGTTGATTTTGTCAAGGATGGACTTGGTGTGTCCGGACTGCTCATCTGTTTCAACCATCATGGTTACCATGTTGATGATGATGAGCACCATGATTAGGATGTCGAAGGTTTGTTTCGACACTAAATCGAACAAGAAGGCTTGAATAATGTTCTAGATTCCAAAAGAAAAATACAACAACAACAAAAAAAAGAGTCAGTTGTATTAACTGCACTACCTACATAACAATATTATGTTAATTTTGAGAAATGTCTTGAAGCAGGGGTGTCACTGTGGTTCAAGGGAACCTGTAGTTATTAAAAAGTCCGTGTTTTTCCCCTTATGTATTCATGTAAGTTTAAGTATATTAGAAAATATTCATATTTAATGAAATATCATTTTACAAAACGAATTCCTAACAATGAAGTGTTTGTGTATTTATTTATTCATTTTTTTAATTCAACAAGCGGGCCGGTGGTGGCTTGTGTATCTGTATGTATCTATATGTATATATGTATATCTATCTATCTATCTATCTATCTATCTATCTATCTATCTATCTATCTATCTATCTATCTATCTATCTAGCTAGCTATCTAGCTATCTAGCTATCTATGTGTGTGTTTGACACCCCTGCCTTAAGGCTAAAACAATTTAGGATTTTTTTTAACCCTAGGTCTGGGAATTGGCTTTTGAGGTTTTTTTGATCCTAATTTCTTCAACGCGTTGTAGTATTTCTTCTGCTCGGCAGTCATGAAGATGTCCTGTCCTCCTAAGTGATGGCAAAAAAAAAAAAAAAAAATGAACTCGCAATTATATTTAGATAACTCATTTGATCAAATACATTCATATTCTTGATATTGTTTCGTTCATGGAAAAGAAGACGACCAATTTGGTATTCTGAGTACTCATCTTTCTTTTCTGCTGATTAAAATTGTCAATGATGACCCCTATGAAAAGGTTGAGGGTGAAGAAGGAGCCAAATATGATGAAGATGACAAAGTACAGGTACATGTAGAGGTTGATTTCTCGGACAGGCTGGTCCTCCACCTGGTGGTGGAAAGTGTTTTTATAGTCTTTGCTGTAACACAGTTCTAATGAGAAGTCAACTTTTTTTGAATACAAACATACTTACCCCTCTAGAATCAACCGCAGCCTGCATGATCTCCAACCATCCTTTGAAGGTAGCCTACAGAACAACAGTACACAATTGAGGGACTGAGCTTTTGAAAAAATTGGAATGATCCCATATTTATGAAACTTGTGCGGCAGCTGTCGAGCATGTGGTTCGTCTGGGAATTGAACCCGGGACTCTCTGCACTCTGCTTCAGAGCCAGGTGTGCTAACAGCTACATTATGGAACCGACAAAATGTACGCCACCCCAGATGGGACTTGAACCCATAAACCCTAGCTTAGGAGGGCAGTGACTTAGCCATTAGGCCACTGGAGCACGCCGGAGTCAATATCATATTTAAATAAGTAATATAGACGCATGTGGATGTCTGCTACTGTTTACATGAAAAGGGATCTAAATTTAAATGATGATCTAAGCCTGGTGTGGGCAAAGTTGGTGTCGGGCTGGATTAAAAGGCTGAACGTAAGCCTTTGCCCATGCCTGATCGAAGTAAATCTCTGGAAACGTTTTGCATAAAACTTGTATATATGTGTGTATATATACGGTATACTGTGTATATGTATATACTGTATATATATATATAATTGTTAACAATGATAATTGAAATATAATAAATAATAATTGACAATAATTACCTACTAACCTACTTATACAACTAACACTAATCTATCTATCTACCTCTACTAACCTACTTATGTACTTCTATCTATCTATCTATCTATCTATCTATCTATCTATCTATCTATCTATCTATCTATCTATCTATCTATCTATCTATCTATCTATCTATCTATCTATCCATCCATCCATCATCCATCCATCCATCCATCCATCCATCCATCCATCTATCCATCTATCCATCTATCTATCTATCTAGAGAGCGAGAGAGGGAGGGGATGGATAGACAGATAGACACTCCTAAAGAGGCCAAAGAGTGCCAAAAAAACACAAAACAACGTAATGCTTGTTTAAAGAATTCAGGGGGAAAACATAGAAATGTCCCATAACGAAAGGTTAAGGAGAAATATACGTACTGTATGGCACAAATGAAGTTGATTAGCCACACAATGAAGGTATGGTAAAGAGTTGAGGTTAAGATTGGTGAGCAGCAGTTTGGTCTGATGTCCAGAAAAAGTGCCACTTATTCTTGCTGGTAGAAAAGTGGATGGAGAAAATGGAGAAGATGCTGAGATGGCGATTGCAGTGATGAGTGAAGAGTCTGATCTTTTCACTGGGAGTGACCAGGATGGACATGATCAGAAATTAGCAGACATCGGCATGGCTTAAAACTCAATCATCTTTGGATTGGGTTGTGTTACACTGTTATGACAAAATGATATTCTGTGCTATTGTCCAGCATTTTACTTGCAGTGAAACTCATATAGTCAGTGGAAAAACACTGAAACGTCCAGCCTGACCTTAAATTGTATGCACATACTCCCCATTTCTGAGTCTGAGTTTCTGATTCTCACAGTTTGCGATGGTACTCAAGGCACTGGCCCCCATTCCTATTCTTGTACGCACACACAAATGTATCCAGCGTGCTATAAATGTAACATGCACTAGCTTGCAGAGGTGGCACCAAGTCATTGCTTTGCAAGTCATGTAAGTAAGTCTCAAGTCTTTGCACTCAAGTCCGAGTCAAGTCCAAGTCCTTACGTTTCTGTTTTGAGTCCTTTTAAACAAAATAATAATATATTTACACAGATCACGTGGGATTTTGGAGAAAGCATCAAGTCTTGTCGAGTCAAAGGGCTCGAGTCCAAGTGAAGTCACGAGTCACTGATGGTAATGTCCAAGTCGAGGTGCAAGTCTCTTTACATTTTGTCAAGTCGAGTCCAAAGTCATCAAATTGATGACTCGAGTCTGACTCGAGTTCAAGTCATGTGACTCGAGTCCACACCTCTGCTAGCTTGTAAACGGGTGCTCTCGTACAGACGTAGTGCTTGTGTTGCTCTCTGTAAGACCTGCGCCCCGGAGCTTCATTAAAGCTTCGTTAATGTCATTAAAACGAACAACGTTATTCATGTTTCTGTTTTATTCTTTATTCCAAGGTGAGTGTTGACAATTTGCTAAAACAGCACTTCCTGTTCATCCGTAAATTATAATTTCTATTCTCCATTACTTAAAGGCAAAAAACTGTGATTACTGTTGCCGTTAAGTAGTGGCTCATGGCATGGAAACTATCAATGAACAATGTTTTTTTTGTTAGATCCACACAAGCGGGAACTCACCACTTGCAGAAGGGAGAGGTACCCGATTCCCACGTTGTCAAAGTTGACCTTCACTTTCGTCCAGTAGAA
>NC_024326.1:6039302-6043756 GCF_000523025.1 Cynoglossus semilaevis
GATCAGAAAAAAAATATAGGAAGGATAATGTTTGCTACGTCTTAAGATTTAGGTTATATCAGTGGTCCCCAACCCCTGGGCCGCGGACCGGCACTGGTCTGTGGGTCAATTGGTACCGGGCCGCGCAGAAAGAACGCATAACTGACATAATTTCCGTTTCATTTATGGTCTGATTCTGAACGATTTTTTATTTTGAAAAATGATGTCAGGATGCATGCTTTCTTAAAAGGCCTGCTCTGTTTGTTAGTACTTACTACAAGGTTTCCAATGACCATGACCAACATGAAGACAAGTATGCAGAGGGGCTGCCCTGCTACCTCCATGCAGTCCCACATAGTCTCGATCCACTCGCCGCACAAGACTCGGAATACAATCAGGAAGGAGTGAAAGAAATCCTTCATGTGCCAGCGAGGAAGCTGGCAGTCCATGGAGATCTTACACACAAAATCCTGGTAGTTTTTGCCAAACAGCTGCATGCCCACCACAGCAAAGATGAAGACGATGATGGCCAGCACCAGGGTCAGATTTCCAAGAGCGCCAACGGAATTACCAATGATCTTGATAAGAGTGTTAAGAGTCGGCCAGGACTTTGCCAGTTTGAAGACTCGTAACTGGAGAAAAAAAAAATCAAATCAAATTAAATGAGTTCAAAACCGTCTCCAATTTTGGAGGATTTGGAGGGATTTATTTTACCAGTCTAAAGGAGCGCAGGACAGACAGTCCTTCTACGTTCGAAAGACCCAACTCCATCAGACTGAGGCAAACAATGACGGCGTCAAAAACATTCCACCCTTGCTGAAAGTAGTGATAAGGATCAAGAGCTATTGCCTTTAGGACCATCTCTGTTGTAAAGATTCCCGTAAATGCCTGAAAATAAAAAAGAAATCATCAATGTTTTTGGATTTTTTCACGCCAGATTTACAGGATTTAGAACAATAGCTTTTTGGATGCATTGAACAAATAGATTAGTTATAAGTTAGTAAAAACATGTTAAAAAAACAATACATAGTTTCAACTTAGTTGCCCACTTTCAGGAAACAATGTTTTTCTGGTAAAGAAAAAAACACTGTTTAAGACAACAAGTGCAGTTAATGAAATATTCAGTGAATGGTACTGAACAAAATATAGAGCAATATTATAAATTAAACTTAGTAATTAACCTCCCCTGCCCTTATAGACCCTCGTATCGGCTGAGGAACCCAACTCCCAAGAAAATCCTTTAGGGTCAAAAAAGGGTGTCTAAACACTTTCCGATTACGATATCCTCCGATACCAATATATGCAGCCGTTTGGGTCAAAGGCAGAGGACGTATTTTCATTGTGTGCAATGGTGTGCTTGTATCGCAATGACAATACTGTGCACAATTCAAATAATAGTTTCACTTTCACTTCAAAACTATTTTTTAGGTCTCATCATCTAGGCCAAACCGAGACATTGTGTTTGGTAAAAACCAATCACGATTCCCACCGATATTACATAATTAAGCCAATATCGGCCAATATTATTATCTGATCTCAATCAGATATCCATCAATACTCCATATATGCCTACTTCCATCCATCCATCCATCCATCCAGTTTCGTCCGCTTATCCGTTACCATGCAAGGGGGCAGCGGTCTCCACGACCGTTACGAACCTTCCTGCGGGTGGTGAGTCCACCGGAAGGCGCCAACCACCCTAACTGTGATTCAATCTTGCCCAGGAGGGCACACCAACAACAGAGACATTGCCTCGGGGGCCAGAACGCCACGATATGCCTACTTGTGTCAATAAAAAAAAACGTTTTCTTACCAGATTCCCCACTGACAGCATTGAGTTGAACTCCTCAGTCATGGGATAATGTTCCAGGGCCATAAAGAGAGTGTTTAGCACAATGCAGATGGTAATGCCCAGATCAAGGAAAGGATCCTTCACCAGGTACTTCAAACCCATCTTCATCTTCAGCCACGTGGAGCAGCAGTCCCATATCAGATACTTTTTAGCGAAGGTGTACCAGCTCGAATGACACTGCCTTGACTCTTGTAGCTCTGAAAAAAATACGCAGTTTTTTTTTTTTTTGAGTTTACACTTATTATTATGAATTTTCTAATGGAATGTTTATTTTACATTATTATCGAACGTTTCAAGCCCAGAAAAAACTGCCTTTTGAGATTGTGCTATCGTATCTATAACGTCAGTTTCAGGTGTTACCTAAAGCAGAGGTTCCCAAAGTGGCAAAAATCTCACTCCTCCCAACTGATGACCGCTGGCAATGCTAGCGTTTAAGGCGCGTAAAAACAGTCACAACATTTAAAATGTGTGAAACAGTCAAAAAATAAACATTGTCTGTGTCCCGTTTTTTATTTGCTTGGGGGTGTGGACAAAGTTTGGGAACCTCTGGGCTAAATTAAGGTGGCTTAGGATAAGGGTAAAACATCGAACTTGCACAGAGTTTAAGTGAATCAATTCCATTGTCCATCCATCCATCCATTTTTATCCGTTACCAGGTCGCGGGGGCAGCAGTCGCCACCCAAATCACAATGCACCGTACCAACCTCCCTAAACCTTCCTGCGGGTGGTGAGTCCACTTGAAGGTACCAACCGCCCTACCCGGGATTCGATCTTGCCCAGGAGGTGAACTCTGGGGTTCCACATCAATGACAGAGACATTGCCGCTGGGCCAAAGCGCCTCACTTCCATTGTTGGGAACCCCATTTCCCTTAAACAGAGAGAAAAACTCACCATCTATAGCCTCGCTGAAGAAACTGACCGAGCTCAGTTCTCTCCCTCTGCGAACTGTAGGAGGCTCAGCCGCTGTGAGTGAAGGCCTAGGAACTGGATCCTGTATTGTGATAAACGTTTCTTAATAGCGTAGTCACGATTGTCACTGACGCATTTCTTAGCATCACTCACAGTGTGTTCTCTGATTCTTTCAATGTTGCCCCTGAGCATGGAGGTTGGGGTGTGCCGGCCCGGAGTGGTGACTCCATTTTGCTCCAGGGAAACACTCGCTCGCCCATTGACGGTGAGATTACTTGTCCTTCTTTTCCACGGCGTTGCTATTGAGCCGGCGCGACTTCTAAAGGCATCTTCTTGAACGATATTATCATTGCCTCCAAATTCAGCCTCAGAGTTGTTTCGTGTCTGGAAATAGCTAAAGATGCTGTTCTGGCTAGCTCTTCTGGTGCTTAGCGGGTGAGACGAGAGTGTGGCAAGCAGAGGGTGGGCAGGCAGCAGGGAAAGACGACGCTGCAGAGACAAAGAGGGTACATTAGTGCCCAAGACCTAGACCAGGGATGGGCAAACTATGGCTCTGGGGGGCCAGACTCAGAACGTTTGCCCAGGCCTGAACTAGACCCGTGAATCTCAAATGGAATTTCCCTTGGCACAAGTATCTGGTGCAGAAACACTGTCGTGAATGGACACAACTGAATTCACAAATTGTTCAAGCTGTTGTATTAGCTTGTTGGACAATTGTGTAGCCCTTCATGGCATCGCTCAATTTGGCTTACCTTTGTTTGCCTTTTAAAAATAAATAAATAAGTGCAGGAAAGTTTTCATCATAATCTGATCTTGTGATGATAGTTTTGAGAAGTTTTGAACATCTAGTTTTCTTCCTTAAAAACTATAACAATACCATTTGTTCATTCAAGGGGTCAAAGGTCTCCTCTCCGGCTTCCTCTTCTGTTTCCTCCGACAACATCCCCCAAGACTTTTTTCTCCTGCTGCTGCTGTTTTTTCTTGCACTTCCTGTCTTCAGACGTGACGGAGAACACTCAGGAAACAAAACCGAGTTTCTCTCCTGGGCCTGTCTCTTTCCTGCCAACTACAAAAAGAGAGACACAAATGTTACTTCTTAAGTTCAAAGCAGATCTGTAATCTAGGCCCTCTAGGTGCCATGAGCCTACTCTGTGTTCTCGTCGAAGGTGTTCTATAGCCAGCTGAAATTCTCTTTCCTTCTGCCAGGACTCTGCTATGGTTGCCTGATTTTGCTCCTCGTAGGCCATCGCCACGACGGCCAGGATAAGGTTGACCAGGTAGAAGGAGCCCAGGAAGATTACCAGCACAAAAAAAACCATGTAGGTCTTTCCGGCTGAGCGCAGAGTCTAAGGACGTATACAATATAAAATTAATAACCCCAATATATTATTAGACAATTAAAAGTTTTGTTTTTTTTTCAGAATCCACCTGATGAAACAGTTTTTCCCAGCAGTCTTGTGTCATGAGTCTGAAAAGAGACAGAAATGCCCAGCCGAAGCTGTCGAAGCTGGTGTAGCCGTAGTTTGGGTTTCTTCCGACTTTGAGGCAGTCGAATCCGTCCGGACACTTCCTGTAGAACGCAAACCATGTGCAAAGTAACAGACAGTTGTAATGATTATTAATAATCATAATAATAATCATTATTATTATGATTATTATTAATCATAATAATAATCATGATAATAATAATAATAATAATAATAATAATAATAAT
>NC_024326.1:6043823-6051281 GCF_000523025.1 Cynoglossus semilaevis
ATAATAATAATAATAATTATTATTATTATTAGTATTATTATTATTTTATATAATAATAATAATTATTATTATTATTATAATTATTATTATTATTACTATTATTATGATTATTATTATGATTCATAATAATCATAATAATAATAGTCCCTTCTTTTTTCCACGATGGGGAAATTCAGTGTGAGTCTTTGACAGTTGTGCCAAATGCTACAAATTTGGAGCCACACATGTCGGTATGATTTGCCACAGCCATTTTGTCTGATTTCCTTTTTTCATACGAGCTGTTTCATTGCCAATTCTAAATATAATATTCAAACGAATCGCCTCAGTTAGAGTATTTGTGTTCATATATGAATATGAATAACCGAATATGATTGGTAAACGCAATTCTAAATATAATATTCAAACGAATGGCCTCAGTTAGACTATTTGTGTTCATAAGCATTAAACCGTAAACGGGACACTCACCCTGCATCGCTTCCGTATCCGCATATTAAGGCATCCTTTGCACCTTCTATTTTGTAGTAATTCTCTGTGGAAAAAGAACAACAACGTTTTCCTTCATCTTGGCAATTTGATCCTTAGAACTTCAGAAGTAGGCGGGAGTGGACTGGTTGTAAATTCTTCAACACATTTCACCCTCTACTGAACCTATTTCTTAACCTCTACTGCTCTAAGCTAAATGTTTTCATCCTTTAACTTGTCAAAAGCTGCTGTTAGCTTTTCTCTTTTAAATCTACTTAGGTACTTTTTCTTGATATGTTTCAGCTGACCTTCACTGCTGAGAAAGTCTGCCCTGGAGCTCCAGGTTCTGTTGTTGCACATGAAGGAAGCGCTGAAGCCGCGGGAGGCGTTAATGCAGTGTGCAAGACTGCGTACACATTTCTGACGCAGGATTCCCATGAAAAGCTGCAGGCCGATCAGGGCAAAGATGCTGAGGCAGAAGACGGTTAGGATCATCACATCAGCCAGTTTCCTCACAGACTGGATCAGAGCCCCGACGATGGTCTTCAGACCTTGATCAGAGAGAGACAGCATAGTGTTTGATCGGCTAATTGTGGCGACGTTAACGCATCACACAGCTTGAAAACAAGACGCACGTCTCACCGGGAATAACTGAGATTGTTTTTAGAGCTCGTAGCACTCTGAAAGTTCTCAATGCAGAGATGTTTCCGAGGTCTACGAATTCCGTCACGTACCTGCAATGTGGTATCAAACACAACCGTGTTAGCAAGCGCTCCACTTGAATCATTTGCGTACATTTCTGCTAAATGCATTGCAGCGTCATGTAATGTCATTTCTTACGTACGTACTGTACATTTTTCATCCTTTGGCTGGGTTTGCGACTTATACTCAGGTGATTTATATATTAAAATATATCATTTCACGTTTGTTATATTCACACTGACCGCCACTAGGGGGCACTCTAGGCTTGTGTACCAGTATCTGCTATTCATGTACCACTGAAAATTCACATGTTCGTTAATTTCACACTGACAGCGGCTATCGGGCACTCTAGCTATCCTGTGCGACTTATACTCCAGAGTGAGCTTTTTTTTTTTTTTTCTTCTTCCTCATTATGCATTTTTTTGGCTGGTGCGACTTATACCGCAGAGCGACTAGTCCGGAAAATAAAAAATCCGGAAAAATAATTGACACTTTTTGGCACTTTTTTCTATATTTCTTAGAATGTAATGAAATGTAAAAAATAAAAAAAATACCTTAGATAATTAATACGTTATTACTCACGCCATGACAATGACAGTGAAGTCCAGCCAGTTCCACGGGTCCCGCAGAAAAGTGAAGTGCACTAGACAGAATCCTCGGGCTAATATCTTTATCACCGACTCAAAAGTATAAACAGCAGTAAATGTATACCTAGAGGACGTTGATAGAATGAGAAAAACAATTGTAATTAAAGTTTAAGTGACGCTCAATCATATGGTGTCGATTTTCCCGTATCGTAGGTATACAAAATGATCAATCTTGAAATTAAAAACAAAACTACGTGCCACATACGTTGCACAGAATTCTACAAATCATCTGGCGATTTGCATTTTTATATGCTTTTTGTAATATATATTATATGTATGCAGCACCGTTTAGACAGAATCTGATTGTTGGTTACTTACTCCAGATATTTGGTCCATGGTGCTGGGTCAGACATGGCCATGAAAATACAATTAGTTAGTATGGTGAACATTATGAAGAGGCTGAAGAATTTGGAGGAAAAAAACATGTTAAGGAAAATGTCATGTAATTTGATGTGTTGCAGGAGACACGTTTAAATACAACAACAAAAGCACAGCTACCATGTTTCGCATAATCCTGTGAAATGTAAGTATCTGGCTAAATCCTCTCTCATTGCGTGACAATAGCATAAAGACTACAGGATATGCAGATTAGAGACAATGATACCACTCTGATTAATGGACGAAAGAGCCAACAACAAAAGATGAAATGGACATAAAAAAATAACGGTGTCAATATACAGTAGTGTGTCCATCAAAGAAAGACATTATTTTCAAAGTTTTTTGCACTAACATTTAGTAAGCGGGATGTATTTTTAGAAATCTTAATGAATGATCCTAAAGAATTTGCGTATTAAATGTGAAAGTGTTTGACCACTAATTGAACCACTTTGATGATGCTAACGTTAAACGATGTGAATTAAACATGAAACAACATAAGACTTAAGAGGGAAAAAAAAAAAGAGGAATCTGTTAAGAATTGGTTCGTGCAATAGGATACAGGAGTGTGTAACTTAAAAATGAAATACTTTTGTGTAAACTCTAAAAAAGTCTACCAAACAATTAGATTAAATCTAATAATATTTCTTTTTATATATATCTTTTATATATATATACAATTCTTAAGGAATAGTGAAATAACAATAATAGTAATGTTTGCCTTAAAAGGATATGAATGGACTAAACCTTTTATGGCAAACAATCTGACAAAATGAAATGGACTGAAAAGATGAAGTGCCGACGTGGCACTGAATCTGAAGATGATTCTCCCTTTGCTCAGTACTACAAATGTCTGCAAAAGAGAGACAGAAACAAACAAACAAACAAACAAACAAAACAAAAACAGTGAGATGCACAAACAAACAAAACAAAAACAGTGAGACGCCCAGCAATTTATAAAGAACAACACATAAGAACAGACACTGCAACCCTATCAATGTACATAAAGAGGTTTTGCTGTTTGCTCATACACATAGCGAACTTTATACCCTCTATCAGGAATTACTGATCAATCACAGGACAAGTAGCAGACGGGACCCAAAAGCAGTGCTCGAGCACACAGAAATCAGGTTACACTTTGGCTTTGGTTTTGCGACTTATAGTCAGGTGCGACTTATATATATTGAAATATATAATTCGACATGTTTGTTGTTTTCACGCTGATGGCCACTAGAGGGCACTCTAGGCTCGTGTACCAGTACCTGCTACTCCTGTACCACTGCAAAAGTTTGTTATTTTCACACTGACAGCCGCTAGGGCGCGTTAGCCGGTTGGTGCGACTTATACTCCAGATCAACTTATACGTTGATGTTTTTTCATCTTTTTTATGTATTTTTTTTTTGTGGCTGGTTCGACTTGGTTTTCTGGTCTCAAAAAAACTCGTCTGCGCACAGAAACCCAGAGTACTTAGGCTTAGGCAGGAAAAGGGACTGGAAAATCTCCGACAAAGGGCACTAAAGACTAAACAGATTGAAGTAAAAAAGGCACAAACAGACAGAGGCGGGGCCAAGTCCTTGCTTTGCAAGTCATAAGTCAGTCTCAAGTCTTTGCACTCAAGTCCGAGTCAAGTCTCAAGTCAAGACAGGCAAAGTCCGAGTCGAGTCCAAGTCAAGACTAAAAAGTGTCAAGTCAAGTCCCAAGTCCATACGTTTCTGTTTCGAGTCCTTTTAAACAAAATAATAATATATTCACACAGATCACTTTGGGTGTTGGAGAAAGTATCAAGTCTTGACGAGTCAAAGGGGCTCGAGTCCAAGTGAAGTCACGAGTCATTGATGTTAAAGTCCAAGTCGAGTTGCAAGTCTCTTTACGTGTTGTCAAGTCGAGTCTAAAGTCATCAAATTGACGACTCGCGTCTGACTCGAGTCCAAGTCATGTGACACAGCAGAAGGTTTAGCATGACAAAAAAAAAACAAAGAACAGAACTCCCTAACAAAGTAAGGCAACACAGAACGTTGAACAGAACTAGAAGAATTACAGGATGACTCTGTCGTCTGAAACCAACGCTGGCGCTCTTACCCTCTGGTTCTTGTAGTAAAAGGGGTCGATGTCTTCGAGTGGCACTCCAATAAGTTCCGGAGGGACATCACTGTAAACACGCGGAAGCTGCTTGCCTGCCTCTAGGTCGACCCTAGGACTGGAAGGTTCCGTGTTACTTTGCTCCTCCTGGCAACCCCTATTGCTTTTGGCCTGCTCATCTGCAATCCGCTTCTCCATAGCAGCCAAGGACTCCGGAGTGAACCGCTGCAAGCCATCACGACCCGTTAGTAACAGCATGGCTGCCATCTTGTCTTCCTGGGTTTTTCTGTACTTGAATTGATTCACATCTATGGGAGCAAAAAAATGTGGGAATCAAAGGGACGAAGGAGAGAGATTTTTTTTTTTTTTATGAACACTTACTATATAGACAAATTCACAGTGGGCCAAAATTGAAAAACTGGGACAAGTCGCAGGCCAAACTCTGTTTCGTATGGAAACAAACTTTAGTTTTGCGTAAACACCGAATCTGTAACAATCAAAGCTAATATTATAAACACGTGAGAAATTAAATTTGAAATAAGACAAAAAAATAAAATCAGTGGTATTTGTTTCTTATATGTCTATTTATAGCCTATTGAGTGCCTTTTTAAATATATATTTTTTTGTTTTCACAGGCCAACAACTAAACAACCAAAAATGTATGCACTATAATATGGTGCTTTTTTGGAACAAAATTCAGCCACTATATAGCTGCTAATAGACTCTAATATATATATATATACATATATATATATATATTGGAATTTTTATATATATATATATATATATATATATATAATATAGAGCTGAAGGTGCCGCATCCGGCCGTAGTTTGCCCATGCCCGTTCTGGACAGTCATATTTCCTGTGTGTGTGTGTGTGTATGTGTGTGTGTGTTTGTGTGTGTGCCAATGACCTTTCATCATCTGGGTTCCACTGGGATTAGGTCCAGCTCCCCCCGTGACTCTGACTCTAACTGGATAAACAGCAGATGATGGACGGAGAGATCGACAGTGACGATCGTTTGCTGCGGAGACACTGAAGAGACGGGAGAGTGAGGACGGCTAGGCACCAAATTCATTGGTCGATTTATCAATTTTAATCACATTTGGTAATGTGTTATTTTAAATTGGCAGATGTAATTGAGTTTATTGACAACAACCGTATTAGACTCCTGTTCTATCTGTTTATCTGGCGACACTGCTTTGGCACAGGTCGCAGTAAAGACTTTCAGTGAAGACACAGGAAAATAATACACTGAATGTGTTCATTTTCATTCAAACCCAGGAGCAGAAACACTAATGTCTTCATAAAACTGCTCTCCTGTGTAGTTCTCCACAGGACTGGGAGACCAATGAAAAGGGAGGCTTAACGGGATCAATACAAACTCGGTGGGTGTTGTTTGTCTATCGCAGCTATGCTATTCAACCAGTTTTAACACGGCCTACACCTGCATCCATTTTGTCCTAATCCTTTAAAAGGTGTAGCCCTTAATACACACGGTTCTGGGAATTTATTGTTACATGCATTAAAAAAATGTCCCCGCTGTGTTTCCACACTATGAAACAAAAAACTGACTGCACTTTTCTGTAGAGAGGCCGAGGATCTGGTTCAGATTAGAACAGAAAAGAAAAAAAAAAAAAAAAAAGCTCACATTGACTTCAGACACGACATTTTACTTACATTTAACTAAAACCATAAACTTCCTTTAAGCTGAATCAAAGTGACACTGCAGACACTGCGGCTTCACACCCAGTCCACGTGGTAGAAACAGAGGTTAGTGAAGGGCGTCTGGAGGTCGCCGTGCACGTTTCTACCAGCGCCATGAAAGAAACAGACAGAAAAAGAGAACGAACTGACATTCACAGTCAGAACAGAAACCTCGTTTGATTTGGACTTTTAGATTTCCCCTGTTTACCACAAAAGTCAGATATAAGCCACTATTAATGTCCTCCGTAAAAGTTGACTAACTGCTACTGCTCTGTCGCTACAAATCAGTCGATAAAAAAGAAGACTGAAAAGTATCTGAAGATTTACGTTCCAATAATATCAGACCGCCAGCTGTGTTTTTATTCTCTAAATAATTATTATCTAATTAGACTTTTATTTATTTAACCTCATTTGTGGCCTGTAAACATTAGCTCTAAAATAAATAAATAAATGTGTACTATATTGGTCCCATATTTGGGAAATTGCTGTGTCAGCAGCAGATATCCTGTTAACAGACTGCCCCTAGCAAACACCAAGCATCGAACGCTGGACATTCTGCTGCCGAGGCAGGCATGTTAACCGCTGCACCAGGGAACTGACCGTGAAATGAAATGACAAACCCTGTCATTAATGAAGCATTTTAACACCAAGTACAGACAATATTATATACAATCAAAATCAATGATATTATTTTCATCTGTTAAGTCATTATTTTGGAGACCTCCAGTATATGTTACAGACGTTTATATTCCGTATATGTTTTTTTAGTCCTCCACAACCAATTGTGAGACTTCACAGCACTGACTCCCAGCTTTATTTAACCTTCATTAATCACACACTGCACTCCAGTCTCTCAGTATGCTGTATTAATAGGCCACTATAACTGTCCGTCTTTATTTATTTTGGTTCTGATAAGGTCAGAATATGACTTTCCCATGGTTGGTTACTGATGTGGCCAAACCCCTGGGTAAAACACAGTGGCTGTGAATCAGACACCTGGAGATTTAAGGTTCCATTACTGACGACTAAGGACTTTATTGCCACTCGTTTGTCATCTAGAAAAAAAAAAACCCACATGTGTTTGATGCAGAAACGTGGGTTGGAGTAGAGACGACAGAGTCTAACTCTGGTCAGACCATCACATCTGATGATGCTCACATCACTGGGTGAATGATCTGGTGGTCACACTCACACAACACTCTGCCCTGGGCACTGGAGGGGGTTTGATGTCACTGTGTCATCACCGCATTCAGTTTTTTAAAACCGCTTTTAAATGTTGACGTGTTCGGGTTCATTGAGACATGTTTTAGTACCAAACATGTTGTTTTAGTTAAACAAAGAATGAAAAAAAAAATGTCAAAAGATTATGGCTGTTGAACGATTAAAACGTGATCAATTACAGAGTAGCTATTGATTAATCGTGACTAATCGTCATAATCAACATCCCTGTATATGACCGAAATACTGATGGATGAAAAAGACAG
>NC_024326.1:6051705-6058656 GCF_000523025.1 Cynoglossus semilaevis
TTCCGCCGCGCACGATTTTACGTGGGTTTTGATTCAGTGGATACGCGGGGTAACAAATACAATATTTATGGGTAATAGTCTTAGTTGTTGTCATTAAGGTTGGTGGTATGCTTATTAGGTTAGCCTTGCTCGCTCATTGTAAACCGACGAGAGTACCTTGTATGGCAAAAGCTAAGGAATTGGCACCATAAGATATTTAGACAACGAAGTAATTTCTTTAAATAGCATAATACGAGAGTCCTTAAAATTGTCAAAATACAGTACTGCAGAGCTAACAATTCTGTGATACACTTGCAAAAGCTGAAAAATCTTCCTGGACAACATGAAGGTACTTTACATTCCATGACATAGCTCTCCACAAATTACAAATTAATCATCAGCGATAATTCAACATAAATCCATAAATTACATGTGCCTTATTACTGTAGCAGCAGTGTATGACAAAAATCTTTGGGTTTTTAATTAGGGTTAGGTATGCTTACCAGCCACTCCCTCAGGTAATCATATTCACCTCTGTATGAAGAGAGAATTTGGAGAATGTGCACATCTTCAGATTGTCTTGATCTTTAAATCCTGATGCAAAAGAAGATGAATTCACTTATAGTTTTGTCTCTCAGGTGTCTTACGTCATTAGAGATGAGGTGGAGAAGTACAATCGAAATGGGGTAAATGCACTGCAACTCGACCCAGCACTCAATCGTCTCTTCACCGCTGGCAGGGACTCTATCATTCGGATATGGAGTGTCTACCAGCACAAGGTAAGCCTGATTCTCTGAAACTATATTAAAACATAAAACCTCACACTGTGTTTATACAGTTGCTACCACAGCAAAATATGTAAAAAAAAAAAAAAAAAAAAAACTCCTCTCTGCCACCACTGCAGCAAGACCCGTACATTGCCTCCATGGAGCATCACACAGACTGGGTCAATGACATAGTCCTCTGTTGCAATGGGAAAACTTGTAAGTTTTTTTTTTTTTGTATTTATTAAGTTACCGCGTAGGTTTAAGTTTTTACATTTTTCACAACGTGATTCACTTACCGACCCTTTTGTTCCCTTCACATTTCAGTGATATCTGCCTCGTCGGATACAACGGTCAAAGTATGGAACGCACATAAAGGCTTCTGCATGTCAACGTTACGAACACACAAAGACTACGTAAAAGCCTTAGCTTATGCAAAAGACAAGGAGCTTGTTGCATCGGCGGGCCTTGACAGGCAAATCTTTCTTTGGGATGTGAACACACTAACAGCACTCACTGCATCCAATAACACTGTTACCAGTAAGGAGATTGTTTGTGCTTACATCTTATCGTTGAACAAATTTCGAAACGTGGGGACTAATTGTAATGTGTTTGTCGCTCCAAAAGCCTCCTCTCTGAGTGGGAACAAGGACTCCATCTACAGTCTGGCCATGAACCAGATGGGTACAGTCATTGTATCAGGATCCACAGAAAAGGTCTGGTTTTCTATCGTTGACATCATCAAGTTCAGTAAACCAGATATTGGAACGCAATGTGAAGTCATTTTTAAGCATTCAAATCTGACTTTGGTTTTCGTAAGTTTAAGGGGTTGCATGATTTTAAAACTGTCATACGGAAGGGTTTTCTCTGTGAAATGTAATCCAATACTAAATGTTAATGTTAAAGATATACATTTTGCTCATACTACCACATTGTGTTTTCTATGCATTTAATTCATCACTGGACTCTGTTTTTACCCCCTTTAGGTTTTGAGAGTGTGGGACCCCCGAACATGTGCAAAGTTGATGAAGCTAAAAGGTCACACAGACAACGTCAAGTCCTTGCTGTTGAATCGAGACGGCACTCAGGTGGTGTACGATGTGTGTCGATGGCGTTTGCGTCGCAGCAGCTCGCAAAAAAAATGCTTATGAATTTATTTGCCCCTTTTCCCCCTTCCTTCAGTGTCTGTCAGGCAGTTCCGATGGAACAATACGTCTGTGGTCACTCGGCCAGCAAAGGTGTATCGCCACCTACAGGGTGCACGATGAAGGGGTGTGGGCCCTACAGGTCAACGAGGCATTTACACACGTCTATTCCGGAGGCAGGGACAAAAAGATCTACTGCACCGACTTGCGCAACCCTGACATCCGTGTTCTCATCTGCGAGGAAAAGGCGCCTGTGCTAAAGGTCCGAGCTCGGTGCATGTTCAAAAGATCCGGGGAAAATGTATGCATGTCTCTTAGTAGGAGTCTGGGGGGGCCGGGTGTTAAGTATAACAGAGGCTTCTTCAGTTCTGAGGCTTCTGCAAGTTCCGAACTGACGCCTCTTGGATGAGAGGTCGGAAACGTCTTCTTGAGGAAAATCTTCAACCTTGACCATGACCTGGATGACAGAGAATCTTCATAGATATGTTCAGTGCTACTTTTTTCCAGGACAGTAAATTCACCACTTGCTTTGCCTGTACTAAATCAGGTCCAGCCACAAATTTGACTCATTCTAATGAATGATAGATATTTGCATGATATTTGTGTGATTCAATTCTGTTTCTCTTAAAAAATTTTTTTTTTTTTTGTACTCAGATGGAACTGGACAGATCTGCTGACCCACCAACAGCAATCTGGGTCTCCACAACCAAGTCATCTGTCAATAAATGGGTAAGCTTGCGTGACTAACTAAAGATCACCGGATTGCTGACTGAGCGTACGTTCACTGAAATTTAGTGTAGTCGCTCAGTCTTCCTTGCATGATTTCGTCCTGTGGTGTATGTAGCGATTCCATTCAAAATGATGATGATTATTATTATTATTATTTTGTTTAGCTTTCAGAAGGTTTTAAAGGACATTTCTGTTAGCAATGGGCCACTTAGGAGAGAAAGACAGCTCTCGGTCAACACTGTCTTTTTGGTGCAGATTGGAAGCTATATGCCCCGGGGAGGTATCGAATTAGTGATGTTCGATACCACCAATTTCCTTTCCGATCCGATACCGAGTAAAATTCGTAGTCTGGTATCGCCGATACCGATATCGATATTTTATCATTTGTCTTTTAAATTTAAAAAAAAAGTGTATTTCAAATCATAGCTTCTTTAAGAATCCAAGGCAGAGTTTTTTATTTATTTATTTATTTTAAACTCTGGCGTGTACTGAGGTTGCTGCCTAGTGACTGAGTGAGAGCACGGAGTAGAGCACCCTGTGCTTACGCATGACGCACACACCCAGGCGGAAGAAGAAGTAGTCCCACCAACCGAGCGTCACTTAGACAACATCTCAACAATTTGGATACTTTTCACCGTGTTTCTGTTTAGGATACACCTCATCTCAGAATGCGCAAGTTATCAAAAGTGTCGATATTTTGATTTCAGAATCGATTTCAGAGCATAAAGATCCAGAATCGGAAGTATCGATATTTGATTGATTAAATGGGGGAAAATGTTGGGCTAGGGCAAACGTTTGGAACTGCTGCTCTCCATTACACACAGGGATGCTCCCGTAAAAATTGTAGGAAGCTTCCGCTATCCCACAACCCGGACCCAAATGAGCAAAAGAAGACGTTTTTTTTTTTTTTTTTCTATAAGTAAAGACAGGGCCACTTAGGAGAGAAAGACAGCTCTTGGTCAACACTGTCTTTTTTTTTTTTCCGTTTGTTTTGTGTGTGTAGTCACTTAAGGGAATGCACAACTTTAGGTCATCAGGGGAATATGACAACGACTGCAGTACCCCTCTGACACCACTATGTACTCAGCCAGAGCAGGTTGTAATCGGTAAACGAATGTTTTTTTTTGTTTTTTTTTATTTTTTATTCTGCAATTTGAAACTTACAGTGTTTTCCCCCCATATTATCTTTGACTTTGAAACGTTTTTTTTTTTTGCATCAACAGGAGGGGCCAGTATTATCCAGTGCCATATTCTGAATGACAAAAGACACATTCTCACCAAAGACACCAACAATAATGTGGCATACTGGGATGTTCTTAAGGTAAGAGGATTTTTTTTTTCTCTCCAAAGTCGGCTTAAATGACAACACGTCCTACCAATTTAAGAACATTTATTATCGTTTGATTCATTTGTATTGATCTAATTGTCTGGTTTCTTTCTTTCTTTCCTCGATATAAATGACATCATAACGTGCTTAAAGTGACAACTTATGCATTTTATTTGACCTACAAATAGACGTCTTTCTGGATTATGAGTAACTATACATTTGTTTTATACAAAGCCAACTATTTTTCCCTGTCGAAACACTAACCCACAACCGACAACAATGACGATTGCGAATTCTGCGAAACGTTTGATTTTTTACTTTTTGTACTACCAGGCTTGCAAGGGTGAAGATCTGGGAAAAGTGGAGTTTGAAGAAGAGATTAAAAAGCGCTTCAAGATGGTCTACGTGCCAAACTGGTTCTCGGTGGATCTAAAAACTGGGGTAAATGACAAATCTTGCAATCGGGATATTTGAAAGGTTTACCTTTGTCGTCATCTTAACAAAGATTTGATTGCAGATTTAAAACGTGCTTTTTGTTTGTTTGCTAAACAGATGCTCACCATCACGCTGGACGAGAGTGATTCGCTGCCTGGGTGTCTGCAAAGGCCGCCGGGTTTTCAAGCGCCGATGGGTCCGACCCAAAGTGTAAGAATGCCGGGGTTCGACATTTTTCACATCAAATGCGGACATCAAGGTTGAATCGTATACAGATTTGCTGTCGCTCCTTTTACTTTTTGCAGTGAATCTAGGTGGATTGCTTCTTCAGGCGCTGCTTGAGTTTTGGCCCAGAACGCGCATCAACCCCATGGATGAGGAAGAGAACGAGGTCAACCACGGTAAGGGTACGGTTCATTCTTAGGCCAGTGGTCCTTAACTTTTGTCGGAGGTACCGAACCCCACCAGTTTCATGCGCATTCACCGAACCCTTCGGTGATTCGATCGGACCCAGGTTAAGAGTCGCTGTCACGGGCTCTTTGTGATGCTCTATATGTAGTTTCCTATAAATAGGATCATGTCTTATTTGTTGTTTTGCCCGCAGTAAACGGAGAGCAGGAGAGCAGGGTGCAAAAAGGAAACGGATATTTCCAGGTGCCGCCCCACACACCTGTCATTTTTGGAGAGGCAGGAGGCCGGACTCTTTTTAGGTAATTTTGCACTAAACCAAAGTTTTCTGTATGACTATATATAGACAGTGAAATAGTCTTTGTAATATAATCTGCTAAACATGTAACAGATTCTACTCCAAAGACTATTTCACTGTATACCGATGTAAAAAAAAAAAAAAATGGGACTCATGATTTTCCTGGCTGTTTCATTCCAGGTTGCTATGTAGGGATTCAGGTGGAGAAACTGAGTCGATGCTCCTGAATGAGACAGTCCCACAGTGGGTTATTGATATAACGGTAGACGTGAGTATATTTTTTTTTCAATCCAGATTTATATTGAAATAACCAAAAAAAAACTATTTGTTTTTTAAATGACGAAAAATATCAACGGTGTCACCAGGGGATGATTGACTCTCATGAAGTAAGAGAGGATTTAAAAAGTGTTGCATGTAGGGGGGTGTTCGATAATATTGGCCCGATATTAGCATATTTTCCCTTTAACTGAAAGAATCGTTATCGTTATCGTACAGATAAATAAATACACATTACCCGGTGCTCAATAGTATTTTGATTGTGTCTCGTAGGGTGCAGAAAATAATTGAGAAACACTGTTTTAACCCATCACCTTAGTGAGCAGGCGACACTTAACTTCCACCACTGCCCCGTTATATTGGAATCGAAATTAAGTGTTTGGAAAGTATCGGCGTATCCGTTATCAGCAAAAAGTTTATATCGGACATCCTCAGTTGCACGTGTGTGTGTGTAGTATATATATAATGTATATATGTATATATATGTATGTATATATGTATGTATATATATGTATGTATGTATATATGTATGTATATATATGTATGTATGTATATATGTATATGTATGTATATGTATCTATATATGTATGTATGTATGTATATATGTATGTATATATATGTATGTATGTATATATGTATATGTATGTATATGTATCTATATATGTATGTATGTATGTATATATGTATGTATATATATGTATGTATGTATATATGTATGTATATATATGTATGTATGTATATATGTATATGTATGTATATGTATCTATATATGTATGTATGTATGTATATATGTATGTATATATATGTATGTATGTATATATGTATGTATATATGTGTGTATATGTATATATATATACGTGTATATATGTATATATATATATACATATACATATATATGTGTGTGTAAAGTACATAACATTTTTTAGGTTTTTACATTTTGTGACTCACGTTTGTTTTCATACTGAACCATGATGTCTGTACCCCAATCTGCGGCTTACTATTCTAATTTATTTATTCATTAATATCTGGGTGTTGGAAGTGCAGTTTTAATGTTAAAACGTGTTTTTAACAACTCCTTCCCTTCTATCGCAGAGGAATATGCCGAAGTTCAACAAAATTCCATTCTACCTTCAGCCTCATTCCTCTTCTGGTGCAAAAACTCTAAAGAAGTAAGTTTCGACTTGCTTTTCATGTAACTCGTGAAAAGTCGTACATTGATTTAATCATTGATTGAACCTGCCGTCCATTCTGCAGGGACCGACTCTCTGCCAGTGATATGCTACAAGTGAGGAAAGTGATGGAGCACGTGTATGAGAAAATCATCAACCTTGACAATGAGTCACAGACCACCAGCTCCTCCTCAGCCAATGAGAAGCCTGGGGAGCAGGAGAAGGAGGAGGACATGGCGGTGCTTGCCGAGGAGAAGATCGAGCTAATGTGTCAAGATCAGGTGGGTACACGAGCACGGCCGTGTAAAACCTGGTGCAACTTTAATATCTAAATGATTTTAATATATATGTATATATATGTATATTTTTTAAAGGTTCTGGATCCTAACATGGACCTGCGAACAGTAAAACACTTTATCTG
>NC_024326.1:6058686-6068622 GCF_000523025.1 Cynoglossus semilaevis
GCAGAAGTCCACGTGAAAGTCACATTATTTTTTACAATAAGAGACTTTATCATTTGCCAATCATTACGCAACCCTGACTTGTAGTAATCTAATAAAGCCTTTTTGTGTGGTAAAGAGAATCCGGTTAAAAAAAAAAAAAAAAAAACTTTTAAGGATGTGGCTTGTGGTGAATCCTGGAGAAGCAATGCCGAACACAAAACCAGGCTGGAGCAGCCAAAAAGACGCCTGGGAAGTCAGCAGTCCAAACTTTTTGTTATTTTAAACAATAAATGAAGGACTCGTTTTCTTTTTCTTTTTGTCAGCCTCCACCTCCGCACTCATTTATGGGTTTATTTTTTTTTTTTTTGTTATATATACCTTCTGACTGCCAATTTTATTTTCAAGCATTCATGTCTGAGTGAGGGTATGTGAAAACTGTTTGTGTGTGTGTATGTGTGTATGTGTATGTACATGAATGTAGTAGACTGTAATGGTACATTCCAGATACTGTTCTTGTTTTAAGAGTACACTTGGTCTCTGAGAAGCATTAAAAAAAAAAAATTTTTTTTTTTTTTTTTTTTCCTGTTGTTGCCATAGATTACATGATGTTAAATAACCTTGGCTCAAATGTCCAATCACGGAACTGGATGTATCTCAACTGATGATACAAACACTTGTCTTTGTCCCTTCTGGTTAGCTGTGCTATTATAAAAGAACTGAATGTTTTTTTGTTTTGTTTTTTGTTTTTTTGTGATGTGTACAACTTTATGCTTTTGTTTTAAAAGGTTGGGTGTTCAGCAGTTTTGATTTTTGTTCTTGTACAGTTTACTTGAAAACCAATGTTTTTTTTTTTGTTTTTTTTCCCCCCTATTCCTTAAAGCACCTTTGTGGTCATTAAGGTAATTCTAGCGTTTTGTTGATGTTCAAGTAGTTGCATATGTTGTGATTACAACTGCAACCCAGAAGTAGCAGGTAAAGAATGTGAGTAGTGGTTTTTCCATCGAAGCCGTTTGAAAGTTCTATATAAGGCATATTACAGTATCTTATACAAATAACTCACGCTTAATTGTTCTGCGCTCAGGCAAAGAGCAGAGACTCGGCTGACAGTGAAGCTTGTTTCTTATGTTTCCTTTAGATACTATAGTTCCACACAACATGAATATACATAACCTTAAGGGTACAGTCTCTTAGTTACCGTGGAGAAACTCCACAACCTAAACCGATATACCCCATTTTCTCTTAGCTGTCTCGGCAAGCAAAATGACAGATCCCCCTCTTTTTTTTTTAAATTTTTTTGGAGTTATTTTGTCATAAGGAAGTGTGCGTCGAACACTGGAAATGGTGCGGTGTTTACACTTAATTTGGCCCAAAACGTACTACAATTTGGCCCGTTGAAAACTGCAATAACCCTTATGTAATAACTTGTGAAATATGTATATTTTAGGCACTCGGAAATAAATTGGAATGGTTTACAAAGAAACTGATGTGAACTACGAATGGATGTTTCTTCGGCTGGAATGTGCGGAGTAAGAAACGACGATTACACGATCTCTGTTTTATACCTGCAAAAATGTCACTTTTGACAGTGAACAACGTGGTAGACGTGTCTGTGAAATCAAAACTAGCCCCCCATCCCCTACCCCATCTGCTGTTTAACTCTGACATTTTAGAAATTCAATATATATATACACGATATCTATGAGACGGATGTAGAGGTCTATTTGAAAATGTAAATAGTAGATGTATACTATTGGTACTGCGCTGTTTGGGACTCATACAAGTTCCATATGTACCATCTCTCATTGTTGATCATCTTATTTCCTTCCTTGAAATTAAAACGTTATTTTCAATATAGACATTTTTATTTGACCAATTTCTTAATCTATCTATCCATTATCTACAGCTTTTTTTTAGTGGTGCAGGAATAGCGGATACTGGTACACAAGCCTAGAGCGCCCTCTAGCGGCCAACGTGATAACGAACGTGAAATTAAATATTTCAATACATAAGCTGCACCTGAATATAAGTCGCAAATCCAGCAAAAGGACGAGAAACGGGAAACGACATCTAGTCCGGAAAACACCGCTAATCCCATATTAGCATGTTTTGGTAGGCGGGTTCAAACAACATATGCCACGGTGTGGGCCAGTGCTTTAGATGTTTCTTAAATGCATAAGTTGCGGTCTTGGAACGCAACTACCGCGATAGGATCAGGATCACTGTATACACATTATTATTGTAAGAAAGTTAGGTCAGATTCTGTCTACATGTGCTAAACAGGCATAATAAAGCAATGTTTTCCAAATTTAAACAACAAAAAAAATGTATAAAATGTAGAAGTAATTGGCGATGCTGCCTCTTCAAACCACGAGAAAAAAAAAAACGTGACCGCACCTATAGAGCTAACAATTAGCATTAAAAACATGCATGGGCAATTTTGATTTAACAGATTATTAACTCTGATTATTTATTTGATCACATCGCGGTTTTTTTAATTTTAATGCTAATATCCCCATGAATGCAGTATGCACAAAATACACTAGTTAGACCAGATGTATTTTAGATTTTTTTTTGTCTGATTAAAATTGTCTATATCTAAGTTAGACATATATGTAAAACATAAAAACATATATATATAAATATATAATATATATATATAAAACATATATATATATACATATATATATGTGTACATATAGTATATGCATACTATATGTACACATATATACATACATACATTTTAATATGCGTATAAACACATTACGAAACAGCAATGTGAATATTTTGGATTTAAATGATATTTTAATTATGTTTCCTAAATCTCTGATTTGTTTGAGGAAAACATCAATTATTGCTGGTTTTATTTAGTTTTTTTTTTTTAGTATATTGTACAGTGTACGTAGAAAGTATGTTCATGTTTTTTTTTTTCAATCAGTCACATTTAGATCAGTGTTACAGATCTTTACAATTTAAAGTCGTAGTTACTCTCGCACACGCACATTTAAGGAACCACTGCTTTAGCGTAACAGAAATAAAGTCCTGCAACCTGCACCAAAACACATGTTAATTAGTGTTATTTGTATCTGTCCTGTTGGGGGTAGATGCTTTTTTTCAGTGTTATAAATAAACCAATCATTCGAACTCATTAAAGACACCGACTGAGAGGGACTAAAAAAAAAGTTTAAAATGTGTTTTTTTTTCGTGGTTGTTGTTTTAAAATTTCTGTAAAAGTTACCCCATGTGTTGGTTGGTACTTAACCCGTGTGTGTATCTTTAGTTACCTCCTGACCGCGTTCACAGGCGCAAGACTGGGAAACATCTAGAAGCTCCGTGGGAGAATCTTCTGTCACTGACTCGTCAACAACTGAGGAACAGACATGGAGCGAAGATGTGCAGGATAGGTTTTCAGCAGAGAGCGAGGACACGACTGGAGTGTCAAATGCGTCCACAGGTAAAGACAATCTCTGGAAGTCTCCAGACTTCGTGACTGGGTCATGCGTGAATTCCTGTGAGTCTGACAACATGTCAGAAGAATCGAGAGCAGAAATGAGCTCCATGGCAGCCTGGGAGCTCAGCGTGCGGGGCTCTATGCGATCATCTGCGGAAGATGAGAGCAGGCCACTGTCTTCCAGCTCCTCTGTGTAAAATCAAAGCAAATATGATTAGGGTTAACGGTAACCATTATTGGATTGCTTCTCAGGTAAGATCAAAAATTGATACAAACCCCTTTCTAATGTAGTAGGGATTGTAAACTAAACCAGTGGCTGTCAGTGTGCAAAAAAAACAAACATGTAAATTTTCAGTGGTACAGGAGTAGCAGATACTGGTACACAAGCCTAGAGTGCCCTCTAGCGGCTGTCAGTGTGAAAATAACAAATGTGAAATTATATATTTTAATATATAAGTCGCACCTGAGTTTAAGTCACAAACCCAGCAAAAGGATAGAAAAAAAGTGTGACTTATAGTCCGGTGCTTAAGCTGCCCCCCTGATCACTTTGGTGATGAGTTAAAAGCAGTCACATTTACTGTCTACTTAGGGACAGAAATGTTTTTACACCCCCCGCCCTCTATCCCAACATGTCATTTTTATCTGTACAAACCACCAGATTTGAGTCGCATGACTTGAACTCGGGTCGGACTCGAGTCGCATGACTTGGACTCGGGTCGGACTCGAGTCGCATGACTTGGACTCGGGTCGGACTCGAGTCGCATGACTTGGACTCGGGTCGGACTCGAGTCGCATGACTCGAACTCGGGTCGGACTTGAGTCGCATGACTTGAACTCGGGTCGGACTCGAGTCGCATGACTTGAACTCGGGTCGCATGACTCGAGTCATCAATTTGATGACTTTAGACTGGACTTGACAAAATGTAGAGAGACTTGCAACTCGACTTGGACTTACTAACGTCAGTGACTCGTGACTTCACTCGGACGAGAGAAAATGATACCAAAGATCGTGAGGTTTGGATGACACGTTTAGCGTCGAGCCAATCAAATCGAGCCAATCAAATCCCTGTGCAAATATATTATTATTTTGTTTAAAAGGACTCGAAACAGAAACGGCAGGACTTGGGACTTGACTTGACACTCTTCGGTCTTGACTCGGACTCGACTCGGATTTTGCCCGTCCTGACTTGAGACTTGACTCGGACTTGAGACTTGCGAAGCATTGACTTGGTCCCACCTCTGCAAACCACTGTATGAGTTGCTGCCACCTAGTGACTGGTGGCAACACGTCTGCCCCACTATTTGAGAAGTACTGCTTTAACAATGGAATAACACGCTTCAGTAAAACTCACCAACGCCGGAGATTTCACCGTACTTCTCCTCGTGCATGGCCAACGAAGCGTGGTCCACGTCTACAGATGACATCGACGGAGCCAACCGGTCCACAAACCCTGACACTTTGGAGTCTAAACAAAACAGTGCTCAAAACGGTTACCGTCGCACGAGCAGTAATGATTACTCTTACTCTCTCTTGTTTAATCTACGAAGAGGTTAAAGTTATATCCAAACTGACCGGGGTCCATAACCCTCTGAATTGGGGGAGGGAGAGAAGTTTCCTGAAAGTCCTCAAGCTTCAGGTCCACTTCACCCTGGTCGGAAGGTGCCATTAATGGAGCCTAGAAACAGTCATGCGGATTTAATTAAGATTTCTTATTTTTTCCCCCTACCAACACTCACTAGAAAAATAATTTAATTTCAACAAAATATATGCCGTATTTTGCAGACTACAAGTCGCTCCGGAGTATTGGTTGGTAAGTTTATACATTTTCAGTGCTACAGGAGTAGCAGACACTGGTACACAAGCCTAGAGCGCCCTCTAGCGGCTGTCAATGTGAAAATAGTGAACATGTGAAATTATATATTTTTATTATATACATTTATTCTTCTTCTACTGTTTAATAATGGGGAAGTTGTAGGAACCGATCGCAGCAGTTATTGGGACACGACTCCTTAAAAAACGTGAAGATTTAACATTTTGTTGAATTTATAATAATTTGTTAATTGTAAATTATAAATTGTTATTATTTATCTGAATCCATTTTTAAATCTATTCCAGACAGATGTTTTATGTAAACATTTATTTATATATAAGTATATATTACAAATGTTACAAGTATAAATATATATACAAGAACAGTTTAAGAAGAATAAAATGTATTGACTGAAAACAAAAACATCATTAAACAAATGTTATTAAAAATCTTATTATGCAACACAAATATGACACGTACCTCAGTGAATCCATGCATTTGCCATTTCGGAGACGGTTTCTTCTCCAGAACAGGAGTAGGGGGTTTGGAAGTCGTTTCGTTCAGATTGACTGGAATTCGATGAAGGTAGCCATAACCGATGCCGCAACCCAAACTGAGAACATTTTAAAAATAATAATAATTATACCGTGATTACAATGACTTAAAATGAAAACATGAAAAACAAACCTAAAAGCATTCTAAAATGATGGTATGATATGGTAATGTTAAAAAACATTTTTAATCTAATTTTAAGCTATTTTATAAAAAAAACATATATATATTATATAGTCAAATAAACTCAAATTTGTCGTGTGCAATTAATAAAAAAATACAACAATCAAACAAAAGAATCCAACATAACTCGCACAACCTACTAACTAACGTAAATACTTTTTTTTGATCGGAAAGCGGGGTTTATTTTTTACAGTAGAAACGTAATGAATCTGTACAGAAAAAAAAAAAAATACTTAATGAGCAACCGGTAGCGACTCCGCTTCGTCCTAACCTTTCATAGTGATTGGTGTTAATTAAAAAAAAAAAAAGAAAATGGACATAGATACATGGTTATCAAAGTAACTTTGTAAGGCTCTGTTTTTGCCGTCAACGGATTATATCAGTATTTATTTAGGACCTATGGTACTGCTACAAACCTGCCCCGTCCTCCCCATGCTCTATTAGGTGTCACCACTACTTCTCTGCAGGAATCCGTCTCTGTATTGTACACCAGCAGCTTCAGCGGTTTTCCTTCAGCGGCTTCAACCAGCGAGAAGAAATCCTCCGACTGGACATCAAAATTGGATTCGAATTAAACTGGTATTTAAAACGATATTTTAAAGATGTATTTATTACGTAATTTAGAAAACATCCTTACATCCTGCAACACGTGATCTGCTCCAACGATGTAGTCGGTGTGTGGTTGAAGGCTCGCGAGTGCGGCTGGTGAACCGGGCTCCACATCCTGATGGGAAAAAACAATCCACAGTTACAGAGAGAAGTCAATTAAAAAAAAAAAAAGTCTCGTTGACTTTAGTCGCCAACTCACCAGGACGTGCCACACGTTCTCATTGGCTCCCTGGTAACTGCAGAAGCGAACGCTTGCTCCCAGCAGCCCCTGTCCACCCCATGCATTACTGGGTACTACCTCCAGCTCACGAACTCGGGTGGTTTTTGTGCTGTACACCTCCATCCTCACCGCTTTCTCCAAGTTGGCCCTCAGCAGCTCCTTCAGCAGGTCATCCTCTTCATTCTGGCAAACAGCCAAGGAAACATTAAACATGTATTTGATGCGCATACATACGACCAGCTCAACTCATGACAAAAAAAAAACGAATCAAAAATGATTACAGTGGAACCTCGAGATACATACACGTCTCGACATACGAGTATTGCTTCAAGATACGAGCGAGCCTTCGAGCGAATTTTTTCCTTCGAGATACAACTGAAGATTTGAGGTATGAGCTTACAGACACCGACGCTAGTAGGTCACGTGTTCGTCGACTTCCGTACGCATCTCCCAAGGGTCTTCCGTATTGTCCTTGCGATATCTACGTTATTTTCTCTCTATTTTCTTGCATTATTCTTCATAGTATTGATGAGTCCTAAGAAAGTAAGAAAGTGGTAAGGACGGTAGTAAAATGGAAGAAACGCATGATGAAATTCTTGATAAATATGAGCGTGATGCCCGCCAAAGAAAGAATACAAAGCAAAAAAAACGAGAAAAAAAATAAAATAGAAAAGAAAAAATAAATAAATACGTAAGTTAATTCTAAATTTGTGTAAGGTGTACGTGTAAGGTACTCTCTTCCCTCCCTTCCTCCCTCTGCACATGCCGCCATTAGCCGCTACTGTATCGTCTGTCTCGAAGGTAAGAACTCATAATTAAAACCACATTTTATTTTATATCACAGCAATCCTTATATACTATAATTCTGTGTGTGTATGTCTCTATAGCAATTAAAAACATGTTTTTTCCTATTTGCTATTAGCAGTAATACGGGAGTTTTTCAGAGGGCCGGAACGGATTAATTTTTTTTTCTGTTATTGCTTATGGGCAAAAATTATGATTGGCATTACGAGCACCTCAAATTACAAGATCAGTCCTGGAACAGCTTATTCTTGCATCCCGAGGTTGCACTGTATTTTTCCACAACACCAGGTAATAAACTTACCAGTCTTCTGTTGTCCAGACACAATATAAAGTCAAAAAAAGGCTGGAGCCCAGCCTTTTCTGCAGGAGACTTTGGCTGCACCTGTTAAAATAATAAGAGGGCCGGAATAATAAAATATTTTTTATTAAAAAAAATGTTTTTAAATTATTTTCCTCATATGATTTGGGTATTAATCACTGCTTAAATAAACTAATATTAAAAGTAAAAGTAAAATTAAGGGATTTAATCTATTCACTTCCAATATCTTAAAAGGTTGAAAAGATGTGATTAAACTAGTATGAGAGTGGGTTTTATGCTAAGTAGGCAAAAAAAATAAAAACTATTACTCAATAATCTATAAATTGTTTGGTCTACAGTCGTAAAACACGTAAATGTAACATTTCTACAACGGTCCCGAGTTAAAAGAAACGTTAATGCAATTGTAAAGAGAGAAAAAAAAAACATTTTAAGGCACATAAATGTAAAAACAAACTGTACCATTAAATGTGAAATATAGTTGATTTAAATTAATGACGAATACGTTATGTCACTTGTAGTAAGTTATTTACTTGCAAGTTTATTACTTGCAAAGTTGTCCATGCAGTGTTACCGTGACCGTCTTGGTTATGCTTATTTGTCAAATATATTTCGTAAAACTCTAAAAGGGGCTTCAAAAACAATGTCTAAAATGACAGGACCACACTTACTGAAAGCGTCATTGCCCTGAGATTACCGGATTTACGAGCAATGTTAAGTCTTTTCAAACGGGTCTGCCGAGAGATGGTGTTGTCAACCCTGTTGGGCTAACGGTCTTCAGTCTATTTCATTTAAAATAAAAAAAAAATAAAAAAATAATAATTTAAAAACGTTCCGACGCGTCGAATTGAACCAGTGTGTCTTTGCCTTTAACTGATGTCTGTCTGTTAGCAGTTACAGTAAGCTGCTACACAGCTACTACAAGTTTTATATAGAGATATAAATACATATATGTAGAGAATGAGGCTTACTTCATGCACGTGGTATCCATAAGTCCCTCTTTCGGATACTTCTGAACTCTGTGACAAACCCATCTCCTTCAGCAATGCGAAATATAATAAATTGTTGGGGTTTTCTTTTTAAAGTCACCCACTACTATTGATACTTGACGGCCATCTTGACCATAGACCAAAACTATCGAATACCGATTATGTCGAACAGCTATGTAAAACAGCTACGTTTTAGGAAAAGTTGTCTCGTATACACACACTACGGTTAAGAGTGGTTAAACGATGCATCTCGAGCTAAAAAAATAAAAATTTAAATTTAAATTTTAATAAATAAACAACAAAGACGGACGAGCCTCATTGAGCGCAGGGCAGTTGAGTCTACGGTTGGCAAGCTAACTGACACAATTGTTAAATTGATGATATATATCTTTATTTAATATCTATCTTTTTTTAAATGATACATATGTATAAAATCTAAATTATATATATACAGTTTAAATAATATATATAATTTAAATAAAGCATTAAAGCAACCAGTACCCCGACTTTTAAAATATTAAGGATTATCTTATATGTATACGTATATATACAGTGTTATTTTTTTATTTCCATGAATTAAAAAAAATCAGTGACATCACACGTCTAACAAAGAAGAAGGATTAAATTAAATGGGATTAAATGGGGTCAAATGGATTTTGTATATTTATCAGTATATTTACAAGCTGACAGCTGTTTCTTCTTAGGAGGTCTTAATGGGGGCTTTGGCACTTTTGGATGACTCTATCCCAGGTGTGGTCAAACCTTTTGACTCGTATGCCACAATTGACCTAAGATTAAACAGTGGGGCCGGGTCAGGAGCAGATAGATGTTCATGTTAACCCTTTCATGCATGACGGTCACTACAGTGGACAGCTATTAAAATGTCATTTTCTATGATAAGATTAGGTTTTGATGGCAGTGTTGCATATAAGCCTCTACAGTGGACGCCTGAGAATCACCCAACACTGCCATACAGTGGTCAGCCTTTGCAACTGCAGAATAATTGTGTCAACATTCAAAAAGAA
>NC_024326.1:6068859-6084923 GCF_000523025.1 Cynoglossus semilaevis
GTCATGCATCAAAGGGTTAACTAAGATAGATAAATGTAAAAGTCATGCATAAAGGCTATAATTCTAAAATGCTTTTATCACTTTCTACGCCATCTATTGGGGGAAACTTTGGAAAAGTTTGGCGGGCCGAATTAAGAAGCTGAATGGGCCGCATCTGGACCCCGGGCCTTAGTTTCCCCATGCCTGCTCTATCCTGATGAATTAGATTTAGATCTGCACTAACAAAACATCTTTTGATTTTTTTTGGACTTATTTACATTACGAACACTTCAGTGAACACTATTATGTGCATCTAAGATGATGATGTGTTAATAATCTGCCTTATCAGGTGAAATTTTGGTTGTAAAAATTGATATATGGAAGACACCGAGTCACGGGGTTTAAAAGGACTTTGGTCAGTTTTAAACTGCTGGGTCTGGTGACAGAGTCACTTAAAAAGGTAGGTTGGACTCACAGAGACAGATATACACAGGTGACTGCATCTCACACTCAGGTAAGAAATTAAAATTCCCATTCCTTATTTCCAGGAGAAAAGCATCAACATTTATGCAATCACGTACTCTGGGTTATACAAACTAAAGTTAGGGATTTTTTGGTTTTATCCTTAAAAGCATACAAATATTACATACTGTATGTATAAAATGCCTGCTGTAACACATGCAATGTTGATTTTGTATAATTCAGTGTTATTTGTAACGTTAACATTATAAACGTGTATTTATTTAAAACACTAACACGCAAACACAAAGAGGTGTATCTGTGTTTTTGCTGTCCGCGCGTAAATATTAACAGAGGCACATGATGAGCAGTGTGACCAATCTGTTTTATGAGCAAATGATGTTAAGTCTCATGATTTGTCCTCAAGTTTTGCAGAATGAGGTCACATGATGTAATATGTTGGGGTTTTTTTTTTTTTTTATTACTATCCAGGTAAAAACAATGATGTAATATGTTGGGGTTTTTTTTTTATATTACTATCCAGGTAAAAACATATTAACAGTTTAGCCCCGCCGTTGTTTCAGCTGCTGTTGGAAGGATTATGGAGACATTTGGGCTGAGAAGAACACAGTCCCTGAGTGGTTTGGCAGTTACCAAGGAAAGATCAGTGCTCATGACAAACTATTCCTCCTGGAACAGGAAGACTGTGTCCGAGCTTGTGCAACAGTAAGTGTCGCACATGTATGATTTTCAATGAGATGCTAACTTGATTGGGTTTTTGCTTGGTAAGAAAGACAGTTTTTTTTTTTTTTTTTTTACATGTACCGTAATTTCCGGACAATTGAGCACACTTGAATATAAGTCGCACCCTACTTAATTTAAAAAGAAAAAAAAATATTGTACATATATAGTAGTATACTATTTATAAGCCACAGGTGTCCACGTTGTAACATGGGATATATACAAAGAGGATTTTTTTTTTTCATTTTTAATTAAATAAATGCTTTTATCCGAACAGTGCCTGTAACACTGCTGGTTACACGTTAGCTATTTCCTGCTTCGGCGCCCCGACCATAGTTGGACTGCACAGGGACGAAGCTAACATTAGCTCCGGGGCTAACTCCCGTCACTTTGTGCTTGTCCGCAGCAGAGGTAAACAGAAACAGGGAAGTTTCTGGAAGTCTTTATTATCAGCCACACCGACCACAACAGAACATAAACGGAGTTTTAACAGCTCCAACTCACGCTTCAACATGACAGGGCTCAAACTGCTTTCAACTTTCGCTACCGTTCTTTCTCGCACGCGCCCCACGCACATATACGCACACAGCCATTCACAGACAGACATACGCTACTAGCATAACACACAGTCGCCTACCAGAAAAGTCACTAGCGGTACGAACTTCGCAGGGTTCAAAGCGTGTGGAAAAAAAGTAGCGGGTTACAGTCCAGGAATTACGGTATTAACTTTCTTCCGTTGTTTTTAAAACTACTAATTACTAGACTGCCATATAATTAACACTATTTTCTTGCACTTTACATTACATTACACCTGTTCCTGTTAATCATTTGTCAGCACTTTTAACTTTAAATCTTTGTTTCACCAGTTATCAAAGTTGTCTTGACTTAACAACCGTGGGAACGACTGAGCAAAACCATAAGGTAATTTCGTCCTAAACAAAATTAAAAAAAAAAATTGCAAATAAACTAATAAAAACGGTGTTAAAAATTCCACTCAAACCCATTTGCTGCTAATGTTCATCAGGGGTCAGAAAATGGTGTGGCTGGTCAATGGAGGTGGGGTCAACAGCAAAGCGTCAACATGTCCAGAAGTCGCTCCATGGACACCATTCCTCAGAAAGAGTTAGGAGGAACCAAAGCTCTCTGTGCTCTGTTTGAGGCCAAGGCTAACAACGTTCCCCAGCAAAAACTTCACAGCATCTCTCTGCTAGACCTGAGGTCTGCTGGTGCCGCTAAAACAAAGCGAGACTGCCCCCTACTGGACACAAGAACGTACAACAGTCCACTAAGGAATATCACAACTCAGGTGAGCACCATTATTATTATTATTATTATTATTATTATTATTATTATTATTATTATTATTATTATTATTATTATTATTATTATTATTATTATTATTATTATTATTATTATTATTATTATTATTATTATTATTACTATTTTACATAGTATTTTACAAGTGAAAAAACGCATAACTTAGCCAATAAATGGAAATACACAGCAAAAATAGTCCAGCCACAAAAATATATATACCAAACCTAAACCTTTGCGTAGCTTATGACAAAAAAAAACCCATCTTCTTTATTTTCAGTCACATCAAACGTTATTGAATTTCTTTTTATAATTCCACTAATAATGCTACTCTGACCAACTGGTAATGTTCAGGTATGAATGGAGACACATTTAACAGTAGCCTCACACGTAAACTACTATATAACAGCGGTCCCCAACAATTTTGGTACTAAGGAACGGTCGGCTACAATAGGAAACAATAGACTGTTTATCGTTAAATGAAACAAGTCAATGGATACAACTGGAATTTTTTAAAATAAAGTAAATTAGTAAAACTAACGTACATTTTTTGTCTCCCACTGTGACCCGGTACAAAATGACAAACAGACCGCCATGAGTCCCCCGCAAGGGGGTTGGGGACCCCTGGTATATAACATCATTGTTGCGCAAATTTCTAAATTTAAAATTTCCTAACACTCACTATATAGGCTAGGGCTGGGCAATATGGTAAAATAAAACCAAACATTTTCATATTTTCCTATTAATTATATTTCAATTTATATTTCATATTTCCTATTAATTATTTATTTTTATTTTTTTGCAAAACTGTGTGTCTTGGTTGGTCACATTGCAAAAGTAGATTTCCCATGATTCCTACGTTTTACTCTTGTGAGGTTCCCGCCGTGCTAACGGATCAGAATTTGAGCAACCTAGGGTAAAGAACGAACCATCAAGTGCACTCGGGGGTTCAATCCTGTCAGGGATAGCGAGATCTATTAGGCCATGGGTGTCAAACTCAGGTCCGTGGGCCATATCTGGCCCATGCTGTAATTATATTTGGCACACAAGAATTGTTTCAAATGTAGTTTCTCATGTGTTCATAATATTAAGCTATGGTCGTACCAGACTCGATATTTATATAATCGCATAATCGGCGGTTCCAGTTCCTTCACCTGGCTCTGATTTTATAGTCAATGCCAAAATCCGATATTTCTCTGGATGTCTGAGTTAACGCTAACAAGCCCTGAAGGACATCCAGCCCAAGATTAGCTTGGTCAAAGACCTACCGGAGTTCCTGTTAGGATTCCTGAAAAGAAGAGCAGATGGTAGACCATGCATTCCAGCTATCCCCCACAATGCTTTGTTGTGGGGTTGGAAAACCAAATAAGGTGGTGTAGTTGGGGAGAAAGGAATTCAGCTGTTCGGGTCTCCTGCTCAGTAGCCCCCTCTTTGGGTTCCATATTGCTAAAACTGTAGCTTAGTTAGCTTGAGAGTGTCGTTTTCAGTCACGCTGAGCTCCTACTTTTGACCGTATTTAATTTTTTTTTTTTACTTTTAGACAAACATGGATTGTATCTCCTGTGTATGTGTTGCACCCTGTGAGCAACAAATGGGGATCTGATTGGCTGATCACCCACGCAGAAAAGGTGTAGGTTCCTCCTATTCTTCCTATAGACGAATAGGAGAAACCTATACATTTTCTTCAATTTTGTCGTACCCCTGTGTTACAATGACATTAAAGCCGATTCTATTCTATTCATATCACAATATCAGCACTGTTTAGACTTTCCGTGCTAAATAGTTTTGATGTCGTCGTATTCTTTGACGAACGCGGAGATATACGTCATCCTCATTTAGTCCTACATAACCTACCGAACGTTTTCATTTCGTCTTAAAAACAAAACAAAACAATAATAATAATAATAAATTGCAGCAAAGACATTAGCAAAAAACACCAAAACAAACGCTATTTAGTTTGCGAAAAAAGGCGTCTATGAAGTTAGCCAAAAAACAACCAAGTTAGCAAGTTAGCGTCTATGAAGTTAGCAAAAAACAACCAAGTTAGCAAAAAAACACCAACAATGACGTGAGCTTAGGGTTATCCGACAACAGCAGCAGAATTTATGACATGCTTCATATGAAAAAGAATCCAAAAAATTGTGTGTTCTGCGCTGTATTGTAATGCTATATGAACAAACGTCCATTTGATATCCAAACTTTACAAATAAAAAAATGTATTTAATCTCCTTTACAGAACTAAAGTCAAATATTTAAACACATATTTAACAGAATCAATGCTATTTGTCACTGCCAGGGCTTTTAAAAATTTTATATATATATATCCCAAGTGCATTGTTGTTTGATTGTGTTTTTTGTTCATACTTTTTTGGGGGGGAATGCATTTTCTATCTATGTTACAACATTCTTTTATCCTATCCTTACCCTAACACGCATACTAGAGGTCGCACCCATCCAGTCTCTTTTGTCAGTGACAATGTAGGTATAGGAATGGAAGGTGACGCAGCGGCTAACTGAGTCAGTCGACGGCAGTGGCAGCCAGTCCATGCGAGCTGATCTGCCTAAAATAGCCAAAGACCTACAACGTGAGTCAGTGGGCTCTGATAAAAATCAGCTGTCGCTAGGGCCACAGGGCCAGAGATCAGTTCAGTCCCGGTGAAGAGGGACAAAGAGGAAACACAGAGGAAACGCGGGGACAAGACAGAGCCATCACACACAGTAAGCACTTACCAGCCATGTATAATGACGTGTTATTGTCGGCTAAGTTGAAATGAACTTTTTTTTTTTCAATTGTACTATTTTTTATTTTATTTTAACAAAATAGGTATAAATGTTAAACATAATGATAAATCCGTTTTGTTTGTCTAAATCGAATATATATATATAAGAAAAAAGTCCCATATTTCTTTATTTAACTAACCCACAAAACAACAAATATATATACACACACACACGCGTGTATGTATATATATATAAAAGTATGACAGCTTGTTTGTTACAGTCTCCGTCAACACTCGACAACAGCTGATGGCGGTGATGAACAAATAGCAATGGCATGTCACAATCATTTGTACAGCTGCCAGCAGCCCCAAAAGAGGCCGTCGCATAACTGTCCAGTCTGTCTGACTGTCTCCTTCCAACTCCTACAGTTGGGTAATAGATAATAATAGATTAAAAAAATACAGCTCTTTGGCGGTTAATTCTCATTCTCGATGTTCATTTTTGAAAAAAAAAAAAATGCTTTAAGTTCCAGCTGGGCAACAAATGCTTGCTGCTGCGTCCTATTGTGCCGAGTGTGAAAAAGAGTGGTGTGTTTTTTTGTTTGTTTGTTTGCAGTCAGTAGCCCGCGTTACGTACTTGATCGACACTATCGCGAATGTTGAATCTGTTATGCAAAAGAATCATTCCTATAACATGTTTAGTTTACTAGAAAAGCCTAGCCACGTTCGTTATATAGCCATATATTTGACATACGGATAAAGTAATAAAGCTATACTGTACCGTTGTACTGCATTAGGCTAACAATGGAAGTTATTGGTAAAGTAGACAACAGTTATCAAAGAATATAAAGGTGCAGTAACTACTGCTTTACGATATATCAACCAAAGTATATTTAAAGTCAGATATAGAAAAAAGTTAGCCGTAAGTAGGCTAAGTTTGCAAAACATTGAATAGATACAATTAGCATAAAGATAATTAAGAGTTCACCTTTGCAAAAATCGAAATATTTTAATTATAATTTTTATATAATTCATTTATATTTATATTATTTATATATATAATGTAAATAAAAACATGTTTTTTTCATATACAAATAATGTAAATATAGGTCGATCCCCCCCCCCAATCCCATAAAAAAGTTGAATTAAAAATTAAAAGCCCAGGAAGTTACTAAAACATAAATATTAACCTAGAAATGCCTAAACAAATAACCTTAAATCTTACTAAAATATAGCAAGAATAACGGCTTAAAGTTATTCAGAAATGGGGCTAATTCTCAGGATAATTGGCCTAAAAAAAAAAATAATCCAAATCCTTTGAAATAATCTTTACAGGGAGATCCATGTGTAAACAATCCTAACCTCATTGTAACCAAGAGCCCGGGGGGTTAATCCCCAAATCAGTGATGTCAGATCAGCAACATTCCTGTGTCTGGGTTGGTGTTATGCTCAAACATGCGGCATGTTGTGGCAGCAGGGCAACTATTTATGTTGATAACTGTCCTGATAAAACTAACCAGAAATAACAGCTACTACCTGAGGTTTTGATATCCCTATTAAAAAACATCATTAGATGCAAACACACATTTGTGGCAATCAGAATCGGAGTCCCACTTAGGCTAAACATAGACACTAGTGAAAGGATAAAACCATTGTATTTCAATCATTACGTGAACCAAAGGTTCCCAAATTGGGTGGCGTGCCCCCTACAGGGGGCGCATGGGTGAGGGGGCACAAATGGAATGAATGAAACGTAAAAGTTTTTAACCCTTTGATGCATGACCCATGATATACTGAGTTAAAAAAATGTTACTAAGTGTTTTTATACATAAAAATAAGAACTGATTTGGTTCTGTTTTTATACACCAAATTTTCTTTTTGAATGTTACCACAATTACTCTGCAGTTGCAAAGGCTGACCACTGTATGGCAGTGTTGGTTGATTCTCAGGCATCCACTGTAGAGGCTTATATGCAACACCAAGGGTAAGTACAGTATTAGGGATGGCTCGATACAACTTTTTCATGTTCAATGCCAATACTTTTGATATCAAACAAATACCTTCTGTCCCTGTTTATGGCATGACAAACAAAGCTGAGTTTAGGGTTAACTTTAGGGTTAGATATCAGATCAAATGGGCTGTAGTTGTTTTTTTTGTTTTTTTTTTTTTTTTTTTTTTTTGGAGTGGGATGTGCAGCAGAGAATGTATGGGAACCACTAACGTGAAACCCTCTGTAATTTTTTTCATAGGTGACAAAGTCGGCGCATCAGTGACCGAAGAGGGCTATCGAAAAAGGCAACACGGGAAGAATTTTCGCTCCACTTCATCCACAGCGGGAGAGAGAGCCGCGCTCAATCTATACGTAGCAGCGATCCCCGACTCCACAGTCCGAGGCTCAGCACTAGCGGTGAGTTCCTGACATGCCTTACATTCCTCCTCAAATCGCAACACTGTCAAAACAGGGTTCTCTATATTGTGTACTGAAACACTTTTGGTTAAAAAAAAAAAAATACCACCACCAGAGAATTATATCAGAAATCTGATGGTTATTTTCTGTTGTTAACCAGGAATTTGTCAGCTATCCAGCAAAAAGATCGCAACCTTTTAAGGTACAGTATACCGGTGTGTTATGTACGAAAAAAGGCTTTTGCTGTGTGGCTTTACTCGTTTTAAGCCTTTGAAAGGTGTTCTCAGGACTCAAAGTAGCAGAAAAAGTTAAATCTTCAGTACATCTGACGTCAACAAGGGTGATCAACCTGGGATCGTGGCACCAGGTTTGGCTGTAAATTCCTGACAGATTCATTAAGGCAATCAAAGAATTTAAGATTTTCTTAAATGTAAAAACTTGGCAAAAAAAAAAATATCAATGCAAAAAAATATATATATTAGCAGTAAAATGTGCACAACAGAAAAGGTGCTAATTGTTAGCTTACTTCAAAGTAAGATAACATTTTGCTGCTGGAAATTTTTCTCTTACCGTCGTTATATTTCAAAAACTGGGGTAGTCAAATGACGTAGCTACTTGCACTGTATACAAACTTCATATCCAAAATCAGAATAGTCAGAATATAGGCTAATTACTGTAAGGCAGTACTTCTCAAATAGTGGGGTTGGCTCCCTCTGGGGGTTGTGGTCAGGTGCAGAAGGGTCGGGGGTGTGACATAAAATACTTTAAGAACCACTGCTGTAAGGGGACCTTCTCAAATAGTGGGGTGGGCCCCCTCTGGGGGTTGTGGTCAGGTGCAGGGGGGTGAGGGGGTGTGACATAAAATACTTAAGAACCACTGCTGTAAGGTGAAATCCTGATTCCTTTCAATGCAACTCACAGGCTACAAGCGACATCTGTTCGTGATGTGGGTGATTTTTCTTTTTTTTCTTCTTTTTTTTATTAAACACTTTTTTGTTATTGTAACATAATAGTGGTGGTGTGATGGTTTCTTGTGAAAAACACTCAAGTAACACACAGAAAGGTAAAGTACTAATTTTTTATTATTTTTTTTTTTGCTTAACATGCACGCCATTCTCTCTACAACTAACACGCATTTCCTAATAAACGCCATTTTGAAAATCGGAATCCTGACAATACCCCGTGCTTCTTCTTTCAGTCATGGCAGATGAAGCGAGGAAAATCTCAAATTCACCTTCTCCCCTTGAAAACGTAGATGACCTCCCTCTCCCTCCGCCTCTTCCTATACCATCCAGACCCCTTGATCACGCGGGTCCCTTAGCATTAAGTAGCCTCCCTGTGCCGCCACCAAAAGAGACCTTCTCTACGTTCTACCAAAAACAGCAGCGGAACGAACTGAAGAGGATCATCAAACATGTTGACCCACATCTTCAGTTTAAACTCAGCGACGCCGAGGACGATGAGATAACGAAGGCTATCCAGTCCGAAAACTCCTCCGCCGCAGAAGCAGCTTATCAGGGCGATGTGCAGTCCATGAGGTGGATTTTTGAAAACTGGAACCTGGACAATATCGGAGAGCCTCGTGCCGCCGTGAAAACATTAGACGACGAGGAGTTGACAGGCGGCGATGTCAGAGGCACATCTCTCGTGTTTAAGCATTTGGACAGCAATCAACAAATCCTCGCGAAAAGACAGATTTCACATAGTGGCGACGTGAGAACGTCAACATGGCTGTTTGAGACCAGACCGCTGGATTCTTTAAGTAAATCGGAATCAGAAGAAGGTGAATTGGTCGTGGCTGTGCTGAGGGAACCTATCCAACCAGGAGATGTCACCGGGACGCGATTGCTTTTCGAGTCTAAACCACTCAGTGAATTAGGACGTCACGACTCCAACGAAGATAACATCCTTCTGAATCCTAAGTCCGAACGGGAGGAGTGTAAAGATGACGGGATCCTAGGTGAAGTAAAATCGGTCGGCAGAGAGAAGGCCAACGGCGGCAACGTCAACCATGTGCGAAGGCTATACGAAACACAGCCTTTGAATGGGATCAATAAAGAAAGTGATGGGAAGAGTCAAACTCTTGCTCTTGAGGAGGGGCCCAGTGGAGCGGTTGAACAGAAGAGATTGATGTTCGACACTCAGCCCTTTGACACAATACAGCATAACGTGGAACTGGAGAACTTTGAACCATCCGTGGCGGAATGCGCTTCAAATGTCTCTCAAGTCAAGGAACTCTTTGCGTTACAGTCTCTCAATGAAATAGGATCAGAGATAACGACATCTTCTGCTGACCAGATACAGCGTGAAATGAGTCTGACCGACCAGGAGACGGATGATAAAAACTCCCATAAAGCAACTGATGCTGAAAGGAGTAATGTTCACGACAAGAAGTCTATATTTGAGACCTTCTCGCTAGACAAAATCAACCAGGAACCCATTGAGCAGAGCTCGGTCGAGGCAGAAGAACCTGTAAGCAAGGTGGATGTGAAATCTAGTACCATGATGTTTGAATCGATGCCAATGTATGCCATCAGAGACAAAGAAGGAGAGTTTCATGAGGTGACCACACTGAAAAAGGAGGAGGTTACGAGCGGCGATGTGAGAAAAGCTCGGTGGATGTTTGAAACCAAACCTCTTGATGCAATCCGGGCAGAGAACGATGTTTATGTCATCAGAGCTGTCACTCAGGAAGAAAGACAGAAAGGTGATGTCAAGTCTGCCAGGTGGAAATTTGAAACTCAACCCTTGGACTCCATTACCAGCCACGAGGAGCCATTTGTCAAGGTCACGGAAGATCCAGGAAGCGGTAGCGGGCAGCTCGCCGATAGGCATACACTCGAATCGAAACAATCATCCAAGCAGTTTGTGAGAACGGCGAGTGTCACTGACATCCAAAGTGGTCGTGTAAGGACCTCCACCTGGCTCTTCGAGAATCAACCCATTGAAAGTCTGAAAGGCGAACCCGAGCAACAAGTTCCCTTGAAAGCCGTTCAAAGGCAGGACAGCCGGAGAGGAGATGTAAAGCGCTGCACTTGGCTCTTTGAATCTCAGCCACTGGAAAAGATTAAGGAGACGGGGGAGAGCTCGAGGTCAACCGTCGAGGGAAAGCTTCCTTGTTCTAATGTGAAGAGCACTACCTGGCTTTTTGAAACCACTCCATTGGACAAAATCAACGTTGGCAGTGCCACCGATTCTCTGTCATCTCTACACAAAATGTCCTACGTTCACTCAAATGGCATCCTAATAGAAGCCAGTGAGAATAAAAACCTGATAATGGTTAAATATCAAGTTGACAACGACGAAGACGTTCAAATTCAGAAGGAGGAGGTTATCGCAGGCGACATCAGAAACACAATGCTACAACTCTTACAAAGTACGACCCCCAATCCTCAAGTGATCCTGCTCAGAGAGGTAGAAGAGGGTAAATTCAGCAAGACTGTGGTACAATCTCCAGGATGTCAATTTGCCACCACTACGTCCGTGGGAAACGATCGAGTACAAAACATTATCCAGATGATTGACGAAATGCTTGTTCAGGAGAAGGCATTGAAGAAAGGAATCCTAATGCAAGTGACAGAAGACGGACAAGCAGAGATGTCGGTTTATTCTCTCATTGGCAATAATGGAACTGAGAGTCCCATCGTAGAGCGAGGGGATGTGAAGTCGGCAATTGGAAATCTTTTCAGTTCTGCCAACGCCCAGAGGGTGTCACCATCTTGCCGGGTGGATGAAACCGAAAAAGGAAATGTGAGCTTGTACAAGAACGTCATTGAGAAAGAAGATGAAGTCGGCCACAGTAGTAAAGAGCAGATTCCAGTAGTGAAAGGTGACGTAGAAGAAGCCAAGAGAAGCCTCTGCCAGCAGAAAGATCAAATCGAGAAAACCGTTTGCGATGTCTTACCAGGGGATGTCCAAAACACGAAGAAAATATTTTCATCAAGTTACTCTTTCAGTGTCGACAACTGTATCCCAAAGGAAGAAATCATTCCCGGCGATGTCTCATCCGCAAAGCAACAGCTCGCGGTGAGGCCAGCTGTCGAAGTTGAAAAAGAAGAAATAATCGCCGGGAACATTAAGGATGCAATGCAGTCCTTAGAACTCGCAAAGCAACAAAGCGTATGCATTGGGAGAGAGCCCATCAAACCCGGAACTATCTATGACATGGATCAGTCAGCCCAAGGCCCCGACGTTGAAGAAATACCCGTGCAAAAGGAGGTCATTATATCAGGAGACATTAAGGCGGCTAAAAGGTCTCTTGAAATGGCCAAGCAACAAAGCATGCACACGGATCGCAAAACGGTTGTTCCCGGGGATATTTACAACCTGTGTGCCTCGGCACAAGACAACAGCTCTTCAACGGGGTGTCCCTCTGCTTCCCGATGCCAGCAAGTCAAGGCTGTTCCAAAGGTCAGTAGTGCAGCGAAAAGTGACGAGTGATGTCTGCGGAGTGCAGTGACAGAGCAGAAGCTACCAGATAAAGAAGGCGTAGTGAGACGAAATGCTCATTTGACTCAAAATAGGGACTGAGGAGTGTTTCGTTTTTTTTTTTGTGGCATCTAACGTAAAACTGTTTCTTTTAATTGCAGTAACTTCTGAAGGACAACGCACCCGTTACAGCACAGTAAAATTACCCAGATCCGAAATATTATTTCCAAGACTCCATGGATAGAATAGCAAGAAGGCGCAGTGGCAGAAACTAAATGTTTCGACTAAATCCTCAAAGTGGAAAAATCAACAACTTTGAAGAAACCTTCAGGTCTCTTTTTCCTACTGAAGTTGACTGTCGCAAAAACTAAATGTTTCGACTAAATCCTCAAATCCAATCTAAATCCTCACTGAAGCTGACTGTCGCAACAACACCGGCGAAACTGAAACGTTTCCTTTTACACCAATCGAAACGATTTGGTGCTCTTAAAAGCTACGCCACAAGAGGAATTGGACAAAAAAAGTGCTAGTGAATATTTGAAAAGACTTACGTTGAAAGAGTCACGAAAAAGAAAACCTCGAAAAATAGGGTAGAAGGATCCTTGACAGAACTGTTTTGTTGTTCAAAGGCCAACCATCAAACACCAAAACCGATGCCGAACATTTCAAAGAAAATACGGACACCAAGAAGTCAACTTTGAAGATACAGAGTCCGGTCGACCGATGTCCAAAGTTAAGCACGATAAATCCAATCTGAAGCACCGGGACACCAAGAAGTCAACTTTGAAGATAAAGAGTCCGGTCGACGGATGTCCAAAGTTGAGCATGATAAATCCAAGCACCACAATTCTGAAGAGGAACTTGAAAAAAGACAGAAGATGAACAGTGGCAGAAGCTTTCTGTTCACATTGAGGACATTACGAAGGGAAATGCAAATGAAGCCGTCAAATTGGACATATAAGAAAGCAAGAGGAACCTCCTTCAAAATTAAAAAAGGGGGTGGAATGACAGCCAGTGTTGACATCAGGAGCGTCCCCGATTGGATGAATACACAACTATCGAAAAAAATCAAAGTAAACGACATGAAAAGTGAGCAGGAACAGTGATGGTGGACAATGATTTAGGCTGCTTGTAAGGACTTGGAAAATGACAAGTTTTGATATAACGAATCTGAAGGAGGAGACGTTGGACATATTGGACATATATGGCTAGACCTTGGAAAATTAAAGAGTTAAAAAGTTAAAAAGAACGTTTCGAGCTTCATATTATTAAGCCGTTTGACCAATCTGTAGTGGCGCTTTGGCCCAGAGGCAATGTCTCTGGCATTGGTGTGGAACCCCAGGGTTCGAATCCCGGTTAGGGAGGTTGGTACCTTCCAGTGGACTCACCACCTGCAGAAAGGTTTGGGTGGTGACTGCTGCCCCCGCGACCTGGTAACGATTAAGCGGATGAAAATGGATGGATGGATGGATAAATGGATGGATGGATGGATGGACCAATCTGTAAACAGCAGGAAAATACACATCGAGTCAGGTAGGGTTATATTAACCCTCTCTGAAGAGGCAAATCCAGGAGCATTTCCGCAAGAACATCCCCAGGCAAGAATCGAATGCCATTTATCAGACAATTATCAGCACAGACCTCGCCCTTATTCGTTTCCATTCCATCTGTCAATCAACTAAAGGCGTTACTGTCAACATTTAAAGCTAAAACCACATGGTCACTCCCAAAGATGCCACCCTACAAACAGCGCAAGGTCAGTGCTTCGGATGTAAAAAGAGTTCCAGAACAACCTGCCGTTGTCGGGACAAAGACAGCCGGGGAAACAAACAAACATACAAAGAGACTGATGGCTTTGACAACGTGCTTTTTTCCTCCACAACGGAAACATTCACCATCGAACAATACGACATGAGTTCGCCCGTTCAGTTTGAAAAATGTTGGGACCCCCAAGATTTTTTAAGATAGTACTGATCAACAACAAGCAGCAAGGAACTGTGTTTTGTAACATTAGGCCGACTAAAGGAAAAGCATTATTGTTTACTTTTTATTGACTTACTTTTTTTGTGAATAAAATTGGTACCTATTTGTGTGTGTATGTGAATATATACAGTATTTATTGAAAAAGATTTAAAAAAAATATATATACAGTATTTATTGAAAAAGATTAAAAAAAATGCATTTTTATGTCTAAAGTCATTGAAGTTTGCTACATGGCAGGTATTCAATATGTAACTCATTTCTAAAGTCATTGAAGTTTGCTACATGGCGGGTATAGTGAGTTACATATTGAAACAGAAAATTACATATATATATGCTCTTTACAAACACTTTTCACTGGAGTCTCTGCCGATACCAGTGCTTATTCGATGCCTACATTTTTTCCTCTCACGTTGTAATAAATATCTGTACTTTGTATGGATGTACGTTGCGTGATTGTTGTGACAAAATATTGTCCTTGTTGTAGCTGGTAAGAGGAGAAATATGCGATTCAAACAGAGTTGCCGTTTTATTCTGCAAGTGGTTTCCCCACGGTAGGCTTTTTTCGACAGCAGTTATCTGTCCAACACGTATATTTTTCTCTTACGATCCCCACTAAATTAGAAGAATTTCAAAGAACAAGATGGCAGGACTGGATCGAAAACACCCAATTTGATCAGAAATGTAAGAGTTTCTGAAGAAGTAAGCGTTGACTCGCCTTTTTTTACATGCACCTAGATATATCCATTTTTGTGCCCTCTGGAGCAAAAGAAGTGTTAGTAAAATATGTGTAAATCGCGTCCAGAAAAATAAATGTATTTTTATATTGTATTTTAGTTCCAGCTTCCGGCCAAGGAATTGTGTGCTGCCTGTTTGACACCTGTCTATCAAATGGAAAAGATGGTGGCCAATCAACTTATCCTGCACAACAAGTGTTTCTGCTGTAAACACTGTCGTAAAAAACTCAGGTGAGACAAGTTCGATTTTTAAACAAACTGAAATAATAAAAAAAATAAAAGGAATATTGTATTTTCCGGAATATAAGTCGCACCTTTTTTCCTCCATTTTGGCTGGGGTTTGTGACTCAGGTGCAACTTGTATGTTGAAACAAACAATTTCACATGTTTGTTACCGTCACACTGACACCCGCTAGAGGGCGCTGGTGCGACTTATACTCCGGAGCGACTTGAAATGGTGTGATAGAATCTCGATTAAGCAAACTTCAAATGTGCTTCGTTTTGATTTCAGCATTCACAACTTTTCTCTTCTTCGCGGAGAGATCTACTGTCCTGCTCACTACCAACAGCATTTTAAAAGAGGAAACTCTGCAGAAGGACTCAAACCCAAGCAATGCAAAGACCATTCGCTTCTGAAAACAAATGGCACAAATGAGCCGGATGTTGTGTCCATTCCTAAAACTGCAAAATCAAAGAACGCAATATTGGGCGGCGCTGTCGACGTGACGCGTAGAATTGCAACAACCTGGCCACCACCAGAGACGAAACGGACACCGGGTAACAATATGTCATGGAAGAGCTCGACGGAGACGCTAAAACGCGTGGTACCGGGCTACAGCAAAGCAGATCGGGAGAATTTGGTTCCTGCTGGGAATGTAAACCTTAAGAAACAACTTGAAATAACCAAACGACAACAAGCAGACAAGAAAGAAAAGACGGTAAAAGGCTGCACAAAAACAACATGGGTTAGCCCAGCTGCGATGTCTTATCCAAAGTCCACAGTTACAAGCCAAGAGACAGCTCAGGAAAAAGTCACACATGTCATTAACCCAAACCGCAATCTGAGAGCGGAGAAAACGGAAAAAACTAAAAGGGTGGTGCGGTTTTCTCCTGATGTCGACGTGGCTCGGTACGAACAGATTCAGCCTGATAAAATACCAGATGCCGAAAAGGAAATGCTCTTAGAGAAACCTAAGCATGTTCAAGTAAATAGATTCGACAATATGACAGATAAAATGAACAACCCAGCACCAGATTTAAGTAACAAAGACGAACCTTTGAAAACTTCTCGTAAGAGCC
>NC_024326.1:6085121-6086848 GCF_000523025.1 Cynoglossus semilaevis
AGTCGAGGCACAAGGCTGTCAAGACCGTCCACAAACGAATCTTACTCTTCTAGAAGATGCTGAGACCGTTGAAGAACCACAGGTCATAAAACATCTGTCCGACCCTTTTGAAACAACTCAAGACAACGTCACAGGCCAAGGGCTAGACGAAACTCAAGCGGTTTCAGTCGAATCATCCAAAGATTTAAATGTTTTTCGGCAGAGCAAAGCCCTGAAGGTGAGAGCAATACAGATGATCACGACAAGAATAATTTAACCACCGTTCAAGCAAATGAAGATTCCCAGAAAAAGATAGCGGCGAGAACCAACCCTCCAAAGACTTGTGCAAACCACTCGGAAAAGCCTAAGGCCAAACAGAGCTCATGGTCCAAAGGAAAAAGCCCATTGTTAAAATTCTTTATGTCATATGAAAGAATCAACAAAACTGAGGTAAAAGATGCCAAGAAACCAGATGTCAAACCTAGTGGTGGAACACCCCAAGAAAAGACGGAGGATGTAACCGAATCAGGTCTACAAAAGAAGCCACGTGAACATAACAAAAATACAGGAGAAGTAACGGAGAACGTTGGAGAGGAAAAAGACAACAGCCATTTGACTCAAGTCTCAAATTTTAAGCAAGGGTTACAGAAGTCTGTACAGGAGTCAAATACTACCGAGGCCAAAACAATAGAAAGTCAGAAAGATGAAGGTCTTCTCGCAAACTTGCAAAAAACCTCAGCGGGTAATTGTCACGACGATCCAAAAGGAGATCAAGAGTCTATGTTCCCGGGCAAGACTGAAGATAAAGATGTTATTTTTGCCACACCACCAATGCAACCAACACCTGAAAAGCCTATTACTCGCTTAACTGGAGACAGGAGCAAAAAAGTAGATGCAATAAATGATCAAGGTGACAGTGACACCTGCATCGAAATGCCACAAAGAGTGTTTGGTTCTCCAGAAGGAGAAGTAAAGCACTTAGTGCATGAAGAGTTGCTGGATCACGACCACGATAAAATGATTATTGATACTATTAAAAATGATGTCAGGTCAGTAACTGCTAATCCAACAGTTAATAAAATGAAGAGTGAAGGCTGCATCCAAACCAAAGAAGAGATGTTTGATTTGAATACAGGTGAAGGAAATGACAAATATGGTCAAGTTAACGCTGACATTTTAAACGACAATGTTATTTCTGTCTCTGATGACTCTCCGGCCAATCAAATCGATCAAGAGGTCTGCTCGGAAAAACCACTAGACGTGTTTGATTCTCCAGAAGCGCAGGGAATCCTTGAGCACGAATCGTCTGATGCTCTTCTGGTTGATCAAACAAACGGTGAAGTCTGTCCCACGATGCCACCGGACCTGTTGAATACTGAAGAGTCCCATCCCATCCACGGACTTTCTCCTGATTCTTCAGTTCTTTTCGGTCCAATTTTAGACAGTCCTGCAGACATAGTTTCATCCTTTGTGACTGTTCCTGACTCAAAGCCAATCATACAAACTCAGGAGGAATTAACACCAGTTTCGACAGATCAGCAAACAGCACCTCCGACCCAGGATGAAAATCCAACGTCCAAATCCTTCACTGCAATCGCAACTAATGATGTGGACATAGTTGGTCTGGACAATTTTTTCACTCAACCGACCGAAAAAGCATCTGAAGTTAATGATATCGTTCATGCTACACAAGAACCTTTTAAAACTTTTGACAAGAGTCCCGAAGAATCAAACGCTAGGACACAGCA
>NC_024326.1:6086866-6095680 GCF_000523025.1 Cynoglossus semilaevis
GAGGCACAGAGCTGTCGAGACCGTCCACAAACGGAGCTTACTCTTTTAGAAGGACACGCTGAGACTGTTGAAGAACCACAGGTCATAAAACATCTGTCCGCAGCAGAACAAATCCTTGAAGTTGAGAGCAATAAAGATGACCATGACAAGAATAATTTAACCACCGTTCAAGCAAATGAAGATTCCCAGAAAAAGATAGCGGCGAGAACCGAACCTCCAAAGACTTGTGCAAACCACTCGGAAAAGCCTAAGGCCAAACAGAGCTTATGGTCCAAAGGAAAAAGCCCATTGTTAAAGCTCTTTATGTCACATGGAGCTGAAAGAATCAACAAAACTGAGGTAAAAGATGCCAAGAAACCAGATGTCAAACCTAGTGGTGGAACACCCCAAGAAAAGACGGAGGATTTAACCAAATCAGGTCTACAAAAGAAGCCACGTGAACATAACAAAAATACAGGAGAAGTAACGGAGAACGTTGGAGAGGGAAAAGACAACAGCTATTTGACTCAGGTCTCAAATTTTTTACAGAAGTCTGTACAGAAGTCAAATACTACCGAGGCCAAAACAATAGAAAGTCAGAAAGATGAAGGTCTTCTCGCAAACTTGCAAAAAACCTCAGCGGGTAATTGTCACGACGATCCAAAAGGAGATCAAGAGTCTATATTCCCGGGCAAGACTGAAGATAAAGATGTTATTTTTGCCACACCACCAACGCAACCAACACCTGAAAAGTCCTTCACCGATTTATATAACGGTGAAGAAAAGAACAACCATGATCAAATGAATGCTGACATTTTTAATGACAATGTTATGTCTGTCTCTGACGAGCCTCTGGCCAATCAAATCAATGGAGAGGTCTGCTCGAAAAAGCCACCAGATATGTTCAATTCTCCAGAAGCGCAGGTTGATCAAACAAACGGTGAAGTCTGTCCTACGAAGCCACCGGACCTGTTGGATACTAAAGAGTCCGATCCCATCCACAGACTTTCTCCTGATTCTTCAGTTCTTTTCGGTCAAATTTTAGACAGTCCTGCAGACATCATTTCATCCACTGTGAGTGTTCTTGATTCTAAGCCAATCATACAAATGCAGGAAGAATTAACACCAGTATTGACAGAGCAGCAAACAGCACCTCCGTCCCAGGATGAAAGTCCAACGTCCAAACCTTTCACCGCAATCGCAGCTAACGATCTGGACATATTTGGTCTGGACAATGTTTTCACTCAACCGACTGAAAAAGCATCCGACGTAGGAGGCGACGCTTTCACGACACCGTCATCCATCTCACCGGACATTTTTGCAGTTAATGATATCCATCACGGCACAGGTGCGTTCGAAGCCACTCCCAATGTAATACAGAGTGATTTGGATGCATTTTTTAGTACTCCTGTAAGTCAGATCAACGTATACGCCGATGACAATTTATTTTCTGACAGTTTTTTAGTGGCTGAAAGCAAAACCACTGGGCAAGAAGAGACAAAAAGTACCGGCTCAAACATGAGCTGGTTGGATGAACTCCTGGGTTGATAGGCCAAAAATTTTTTATTGGAATTGTTTTACCAATATGTTAAAAAAAAAAGCACTTTTGACGTACGCAAGAAACGGTTTGACCGCTGATTATTTTTCAACCAAAATAGGTCACGTGATTTGGAATCTTTTAGTGATTACATAAAGACTGTCACATGTATTATTAAAATGTTTCACAGAAATGCGTGGCGAACACAACTTTGGCTTTTTAAGTGATTGTAAATCTAAAATATTTTCACAATTTTGTTTCGTATATGAAATGATCTCTCTCTCTCTATATATATATTAATAAATATAATTTAGATGAAATAAGAAAATGCTTTATTTTGATGGTTGGATGTAGTATGTATTATATTATGATGTTATATTTATTAATATAATAATATGCATTTCCACAATTAAGTAAAATAATACATAGAGACATTAGGGGAATCTTTCGTATTAAATAAATGTCAATAATTTTAAGTTTTGGTTTTTAAGATAAAATTCTAAAAACTGAGAAAGATGGAAAACATTTGAAAAAAATATAATATTTGGTATTGAACGAGGTAATGTTATTAATGGATGAAGCACAATCGTAGAGATGGAAAAATTATAAAAGTATCCAAGGCAAGCATTTTGACATTTATCAAATGTGTCATAGAAAGATACAGCGGAAGAGAATCAGGTAATGTTTCAGAATCAGATAAAAAAAATGAAACAGAAATAATGTAAGTTATGCGGCAAATTGACCCACAGACAGGTGCCGGTCCGGGAACCACTGCTTGAGTACACCCAGTAACTGAATTCAAGCATAGAGAGCAGATTTTCTGGCACTGCAGAATTGGAGTTGAAATGAACTTTTATTTACACAACTCACACAATGTGTTAGGGCTGCTTCTGCAAGTCTTAGTTGGATCTTAGATCATAGTTGGCCAGCTGTCTGTAAATGGTTTATATACACAAAGCGGAAGTGGAAAAACCAAGGAGGAAGCCAGCTTCTTAAAAATGAAAAAATATTAAATACCGTATTTTCCAGAGTATAATTCACTCCGGAGTATAAGTCCCACCTGCCAAAAAAAATGCACAATTAAGAAGAAAAAAAAAAAAAACACATATTAGTCGCTGCAGAGTATAAGTTGCACTAGTGCCCTCTAGCGGCTGTCAGGGTGAAAACAACGAACATAAAATTATATGTTTTAATATAGAAATCGCAGCTGGGTATGTCGCCAAACCAAGCCGGAGGATGAAAAAAAAAAAAAAAGAGTCAAACTTATAGTCCGGAAAATACGGTTGAGAAAATATTAGTGTTTCGATTAGAACTGATCGTCTTTAACCAAAATCGAATTCCTACTGTTGAATATTCTTGATAATGTAAGGCCTTATTACTTCAATCAACTTGCATTATTATGGTATTTTCCATTATTACCACATATGTGTTTGGTGTTAGCAAGCAAGCTAACACAAGATGAAAGCTTCTGCAAAGGAGCACATGCCGGTTCTGGAAATTAAAAAAAAAACCCACACACTAAGTGGGTAAGTTGCAATTGCATTTTTCTGTTCTTGTGTAACACTTGTCGTTGTTCTGTTTCAATTATTCCCAGTGTCATTCATGCTGCATTAGTTGAACCCCCCTCGAGTTAAAAAAAACAAACAAACAAACAAAAATGATTTATCTAATCCAACAGAACTGATGTTTGAATCCCATGGTCCCACATGGTTAAAAAAAATGATATTGCATAGTAAAAAACCCTAGCAAAAAAAAAAAAAAAAAAAATTTTTAGGCTTGCCAAAAACACCTGACACCATCTGTAACAACAGTACGAGTCAGTGTAGTTAAATCTGATCTCGGTGTGATGTGAAATCTGCAGTACAAAAAAAAAAAAAAAAAAAAATTCTATTTCAGCAAAACCACTTCACAATGTGGAAGATTATTTTGTAGCTACTAACTGTGACTATTAAGTGTTTAAAAAAAAAGGCAATACATTTTAGTGCTGATAGTTGTTCGGAGCCATGTATCTATGTGAAATGAAGGAAATTCTAAAAAAAAAAAATATTTGGAGAACATAAAGTCAAAGAACACAAAGCACCCATTTGCTGTTCAAGAGCACTGCTAACGTTTCAAGTGGAATTCCTGTGACGACGTGAGACTCTTCCAGCTGTGGTTGGACCTCTTGCCAACCTCATGCCTCATCCCCACTTCTACTCTTCCTCCTCCTCATCATCATCGTCATCTTCGTCATCACGGTCAACAGCCGCCTCCTTGTCGTCCCCCTTCCTTCCTTTCTTTCTTTGGCAGTAGTGCTTTCTTGAAATGGACCAAAATGCATTTGTGCATTGTAACTTGTTTCTGTTTGTCTCTCGTTGCAGACTGCGTTTCACCTTAACTGATGCTGAGCTGAGCGAAACCGATGAGTTTGATGTCATCGGGTATTTCGGACTCTTCCACACCTGACGCCTGAACAACGGGGGAAAACAAAGTCAGATGACCCCCACCAAAAAAAAACAATGATTTGTATTGTTATAGATAGATGAGATAGACAGACAGAGAGAGAGACAGAGAGAGACAGATAGATAGACAGACAGACAGAGAAAGAGAGAGACAGAGAGATAGAGAGACAGAGAGATAGACAGACAGAGAGATAGACAGACAGAGAAAGAGAGAGACAGAGAGATAGACAGACAGACAGAGAAAGAGAGAGACAAAGAAATAGACAGACAGAGAGATAGACAGACAGAGAAAGAGAGAGACAGAGAGATAGACAGACAGAGAGACAGGCAGACAAATAGATAGACAGACAGAGAAAGAGAGAGACAGAGAGATAGACAGACAGAGAGATAGACAGACAGAGAAAGAGAGAGACAGAGAGATAGACAGACAGATAGATAGACAGACAAAGAAAGAGAGAGACTAGACAGATAGACAGACAGATAGACAGACAGACAGACAGACAGACAGATAGACAGACAGACAGATAGATAGATTTAATTGATCCCAGGCTGGGAAATGACTGGGAAATTGTACATTACAAGTGTGCATTCCTACAAATGATGTGCTACATTCGTGTACTCACCAATTTAAAAGTCACATTCTTGTGACTATTGGGGTCATCAACAATCTTTTGCAAGTTTGCGGCAACTAAAAAAAAAAAAGAGAGTAGAATTTCATTGCACATCAATGAAAAAAAAAAAAAAAGGTTGTTGCTTTAGGCTGTTTTTTTCTCTTGGGGCACAGAGTTGTTTATTTGAGGCAAAATGCAAAAAGCAAATGAGTCAGCTCAGTTGGTTTGGATTTTTACGACAACGCTCGCCCAGAGTTTCGGATATTCCACCTGCACCCTCTATTGAACCGAACAAACTGGAAAACTATCGACTCGTCAAACTTACCAATGACTACGTCTTTACCATCTACCAAACCTGCCGTAACCAACTCTTGGGAAACCCCATCAGCAGAGTCTAAAAGGAAGACATAGAGAGAGAGGATAGAGAGGATTACAATAACAAACACACACTCATCAGAAACACAGACGTCTCACTTCAGAGATAATTCCTTACCTCTGCCTGACATGAACTCAAACCGAATGTCATTAAGTTCCTTCTTGGAATTCCTAAGTCTTAGAACAAGGCTGATGGGGACGCTGGCATCACCTCCGGCTTCATCCCTGAAGCAGCAACAGTAAAAAAAAAAATTAAAAAAAAAAAAAAAAAATTTTTTTTTTTTGAAATCTCTCCAATACCTGAGCAGTCTTTTTTTTTTTTCCCCCCCATACCTGAGCTGAGGGTGCATGTATTGGGGTCCCCGTCTTTGAAGGAGTCTGAGGTTGAACGTCCTCTTGTGTTTGCCCGGCAACCGCAGAGGTGTCAGAAGTGACACCAGGTGGCTGTAGATATAAGTTGGCGCCATCTGCTGGTGGGAAAAGCTGGACGCGCGACAGAGATTTGCAAATGATTTAGCCGATCGTTTTCAATGTTAGTAATGAGAGGGGGGGGGGAAATATGAGAGACGCAGATTAAAATGTCATTACAAATATATTACAAACAGACTCACCTCCATATTCTGGGAGCCCTCCTTGATTCTGGGTGACTGCAGAACAGACATGACAGAGCGTCAGGATTACAGATGACTGATTGTATAGACCAGGCATGGGCAAACTAAGGCCCGGGGGCCGGATGCGGCCCCGTTCAGCTTTTTAAATCCGGCCCGCCAAACTTTTCCAAATGATATAATTTATTTATATTCATATCATTATACTTCTGCCTTTTCCCTGCAATACCCATGTTTTACCAATAGATGGTGTAGAATGGCATTTTCAACCTTTATTCATGACTGTTCAATTTTAGGAAAATTGTGGCCCACGCCTGCTATAGACTCATGGAGTTTTATGGGATTAAAAAGACATTTAGTTCAAAAAAATATAAATGACAATTAAATGTTCATCTCTTGGATTCAAACAACCATGAACATAAAAAAAAAAAAAAAAACAATTAGTAAACAACTAATCACCGCTAACCAAATGGGGGGGGGGCAACTGGCAAAAAATACATTTAGGCTTCTTCAGTTCTGTCCGACTACTAGGAAGTTCTGGTATTCCGCCTCAGGGTATATACAGCTTCTTTGAGGCTAAATACAAGAACTTCCCAGTAGTCAGTCAGAACTGAAGAAGCCCCCTTGGATGAAGAGGTGAAACGTCTTCAAAAAAAAAACAAAAACCTACTCCATCCGGGTTGTCGTCGACGTAATCATTTCTAAACGCCCTACTTATCAGATCCAGATGAAAATCTATGAAAATATGAAAACTGCATTTCGGTAACATTACGGTGTCACATTGACTTATCCGTACGCTTGAATTGTAATGCATTGTTGCCAAGATCTGATTAGTTCACAGATAGTATATTTAATGAGAAAAAAAAAAAAAAAAAATAGTGACGTGTTACCCAATGTATATCTACTGCTAGCAAAGGACTAACACGCAAGACTCGACTCGTTAGTCTGACTTTTGACCAAATGGATTTAGAAAACAGGCTTGCAAAAACAGCATTAAAAAGGAGACCTGGAAAAAATACACTGGAATATATTAAGGACCTTAAATGATCTGTGTGATTTGAGCTAATGCACTAATGCCAAAAAAGTAAGAGAAAACGTTCAGAATGCACATCTGAATACGGGAAGATCCGGAAGATATTACGCCGTCTCACCCGCAAAGCAGCCACAGCAGCTCTTCCCTCTTCACTCTCTTCATCCAGCTCATCGTCACTCCACTCCCAACCGCCGTCTTCCGTCTTGTGGAGACGGCCACTGGAGCCGGGCACACGGCGCACCTGCACAAAGCGTTCCGAGGGAATTTAATCACAATAATTTGCACGCATAGCGAATCTTTACAACATTTATTTGAATTATTAGCCGACCTTTTTTGATCGCTCTGATATTGTTGGACCTTTATGAAGCAGTTTCTCCTGTAAGTACTCATTGTTCTGAGAAAAACAAACAAAACAAAAAAAACACATTGTTTACATTTATACCGGCTGGGTTTATATATATGAAGATGCAAATTTATTTTCCCTAAATTTGTTTGATTTTTTTTTTTAAATCTGGCTCAGGACCTACCTTGGCTTTTGTAAAAAATTTGTGCTTAAGCAACTCGGCAGCAGACGGCCTGAAGAGAACAAAAAAAAAAAAAAAGTAACGATGGGAAAAAACATTAATACGGCAATATATCGCAATACTTTGTATCCCGATTTAATATCGACAGTCAAAGTTTGATATCATTCATTTTTCCCAAAAAAGTTAAAGTTCATACATTAATCATTGAACACGTTTAAAACGGCTATATTCTTTGGTTGTGAGAAACCGCGTCGGAGTGAGCGGTCTTTTCTTTGGTCTCGAGAAATTGCGTCCGAGTGAGTGCTCTTTTCAGTTAGTTCCAGCTATGCTGGTTTTTTTTTTCCGTTGCAAGCTCAGACGAACACATACAGATTAAACCGACTACTGAGATAACATTGTTGGAGTTTTTTTGCCTCGGAGAATATTTATCTCTAAGTATTAATTGTTTTCTGACAATATACTCTGCTAGTTTTCAACAGATGCTAATTTTTTTTGTTAAGTTTGTTAATTGATAGATGCTAATCGAATCGTACTTATGCAATCCCCTCACTTGTACAATGTTTAAAGTAAATTGCGTTTCTATCTCTCTGTATAATTTTCAGTTTTACCGATTGAGTTGGGAAATAGAAGATTTCGTTAAAGGACAAGAATCAAGGTCAAGCCTTGTGGTTTTTTTTTTTGAAGGATTCTATCCGTTATCTGACTGTCTAGCTTTGCATAAGCACACTGCATACTGCACATACATGTATGTGCAGATACTTATAGATATCATATCTTATATATCATATATATATAGATATATATAGATTTATATATATATCTATATATAATTTACATATATACATATATATTTATATATATATATAATATATATCTCTCTCTCTATATATAAATATATCATATCTTATATATTATATATCATATCATACATGTATCTGTATCTTATAGATACAGATACACATACTGCACATACATGTATGCGTGTGCATACGCATTTTTTTTAAATTTTATTCGAAGAGAATTTTTATTCATTTATTAATAATTTCATTAGATAAAAATACTAGGCGCACTTTATTTTTCTCATACATTTCAGCTTGGCGCGTTCAGTAACGTATAGTACTTGGGTAATTATGTATGAAAATCTGGATATCGCAATGTAGAATTGTATCATGGTCCTTGGCAATACCTACCCCTAAGTGAAAGCAATACAATTTATAACCAATTGTGAACGTAAAATCCGATTTCAAATGCAAATTTAGAAATGAACTGACCTTTTTTCGGGATCTTTCTGTAAACATAAGGAAATCATCTTTCTCAGGGATTTGCCATACTTTTTCACCATTTCCTTGTCTGTAACACCAGTCTCCAGGCAAGGAGGATCATTCTGCAATGTTAACATCAGTACCTACACAGACACAGAAACATCGACTCGATCAACTTCATTTTACGTAGCCTATTTCAGTTTTCTGAGAGGGAAAAAAAAAGTTCAACCTGAACCACCTAAACGTTCACCCATATCTTTTTAGTCGATCTGGAAGATTTATTTTTGTATTTTCTAATTGTGTTTGCATGTTTTCCAGCTTTCCAGCTTTTACCTGTAGATTGACTCTGTAATTGCCTTTTCCTCAATGTACATGCATACTTTAAGCCTTTCATGCATGACGGTCACTACAGTGGACAGCTATGAAAATGTCATTTTCTATGAT
>NC_024326.1:6095795-6101796 GCF_000523025.1 Cynoglossus semilaevis
AACATTCAAAAAGAAAATTTGGTGTATAAAAACAGAACCAAATCAGTTCTTATTTTTTATGTCTAAAAACACATAAAAATACTTAGTAACATTTTTTTAACTCAGTATATCATGGGTCATGCATCAAAGGGTTAAAACAGGGGTGCCGGTCCGTCGGTCATTAGGTACCAGGCTGCAGTGGGACACAGTAAATTAATGTACTTTTACTATTTCACTTCATTCATTTAAAAAAAAAAACTCTGCAATGTTTCAAAACAATAGTTCATTCAGACTAATACATACTAAAAGAATAAAGTCTAAAATATGTTTATATATATATGTATATATACAGAGAAAGTTACCTTCATTGGTGGGTATTTGTGATACGGTGCAGCACCCGTTGCGAGTTCAATGGCTGTTATTCCGACACTCCAGATGTCTGCTTTAAATTCATAGCCACGAAATTAGTGATCCAAAAAAAAAAAAAAAAAAAAAAAAAAAGATTTACCAAATTGTTTGCAGGTACAATCGAAAACATACGAGAGAAGAGAACAGGCCATTTAAGACAGTTGTTTCCTACCTGCTCCATGACCTCTGGAGCCATCCAACATGGCGTCCCGACAAATGTCTTCCTAAGTTTGTTCCTTGTCATGTCTCTTCCTGTTGCTAAAAAGGCACTAACTCCAAAGTCTATAATGTGGGGGGGGGGGGGGAAAAAAAGCGTAAAATTTGTAAATGTAAATTTATGATGCTTTTTAATAAAAATGAATGTGTCTATGAAGATTCAAGGTTGAAGAGTTCTGTTAGGCAACTGGACGTGAAATGTTTTCAATGAGAGGCGAAACGTCTTCTTTGAGAAAAAATGTCACGTCCAGTTGCCTAGCAGAACTCTTCAATCTCCACAAATGAATGCTTGTCAGAAGTCCAGTTTGTTGGGACCATCTAACTCACGTTTACAATTTTTAAAAAAATAAAGATAAACAGCATTCATGCAGGATAATTAATAAATGAGTTCATGCCATAACAACGTGATAGGTTGCCCAGCCCCTAATATATATGTAAATACAAACGGGAAAAAAACCAATCATCTCACCAGCAATCTGCACTGAACCATCTTCACCCAGAAGAATATTTCCAGCTTTTAAATCCCTGAAAATTGATATATAATACAGTAAGATTAATACACAGCAAAAACAAGCGTTTTGGTGTGACTTTTTACAAGTTTGGTTGGACCAGGCTCTGCCCACTTAGCAGTTCAATGGATAAATTAAATAACATAATTTAAAAAAAATTTTTTTTTTAAATAGTGAACGAGATCAAGGACTCGCTACAAAACGGCGTTTCAGAAAGCTGTGAATGTGAAACCAAGCTACTTAATGATGTATTGTCACTGGATGAATTATTAAAAGGAGTCATCTCTGTTTCACACTTCAGTTGTTCAGAGCAGACAAAACTAGCGTCAGAATTTGGCAAACAGAGGCTGCTAGCAGACAGGTAACCTTCTGTAGCATGGATTCACCAAACACCAAACGTCCCAATAGGGTTGTGATCTCCCAATCCACCGGACGATTTATTGGTCCGATACATTCTGGCTGTACCAAAATTCTGATTGGTCAATTTTTTTGGCCTGTTAATTTCACCAGGAGGAAAAGTACCGTACTTTTCAGTCTATAAGCCGCTATTTTTTTTTTCCACACCCTTTGAACCCTGCGGCTTAAACAATGATGTTGCTAATTTCTGGGTTTTTACGAGCTAACGAAGTTCATACCGCTAGCGATCAATGGAGAGCGGTAGTGGAAGTTGAGAGCAGTTTGAGCCCCGTCATGTTGAAGCGTTGGTTATACATGAGCTGTTAAAACACTGTTTATGTAAAAGGGAGTTAGCCCCAGAGCTAATGTTAGCGTCGGCGCTGGAGCAGATCGCTAGGTCTCCCCTGTGCATTCCGACTACGGTCGGGTCACCGAAGCAGGAAAGAGCTAACGTGTAACCAGCCGTTTTACAGGAACTGCTCAGAAAAAAAAAGCATTTATTTAATTAACAAAGAAAAACATTCTTTCGGTGTAAATATCCCACCGACATCTGCGGCTTATAGAGAAGCGCGGCCTATATGTGTACAATTATATTTTTCTTTTTAAATCTAGTGGGTGTGGCTTATATTCAGGTGCGCTCAGTAGTCCGGAAATCATGGTACCAAGTATAATCGGGACGTTTTTAAGAGCACCCCTGTTTCACCGGTAACAATCTACTATCTTCGGAAAAAACTCATTTTGGATTAGCCTTACGCACAGGCAGATAGATAACTGTTTTGAGTATATGAACATATCAGAAATGGCATATTTCAAATGTTTGTAATAATCGCTTTATGACTGCAAGCGCACCCGTCCAGAACAAAGGCAATATCTTTCAAATAGTCTGAATAAAAGTTTTGATTTAATAGTTCACTCCCGTCTTGGTTTATTCTGTGGTATTCTGAGCACGATGTAAAATAAGGGTGTCTGTTAATTATTATAGCATGCATAAAACAATTCAAACAGTCCGAATTTTTCTCAACAGTTCTTGCGCGATTTCACTAATTGACAAAGAACATTTTTTGGAAATCATGCGCAACGATATTGCACAGATGACGCCAAACGCTGTCAGAGCCAAGTGTGTAATTATTTTAAGTGCAAAAAGAATTAGGTCAAAAATGATTTCATATAAAGCAAATAGACTACTAGCCTCTATGTTTATTTATAATATATATATTTATATTTCTAAATTTCCGCCCTCTCCACATGATAAGTTGATATTTGGTCAAAATTTCAGGTCGACAAAGTTGACAAATTTCCTTAGTTGGTTAGAGCTCTACTCTTTAAGCAAGAAAAGTGTTTCTATATGTCATTGTAGAGACAGCTAAAATAACACCCAGGTATGGGTAAAACCTGACCTTAATACATCTAATAATCAAACAGTGCAGAAAGCGGTAACTCACCGATGAATTTGCCCATTTTTATGAAGGTAATCCACAGCCTCCAAGACCTCTTTCAGGATGGTGGCAATACTGGCCTCATCTAAAACACCTGACTTGTGCTCCCCACGAGAGATGACGTGTTTGATGATGTCTAGCACAGATCCTGAAAAACAAAATGACAAACAAAGAAATGTCCCAAATACATGTTTTCATTTTTGACAAAATAAGATTTATTAAATTCCATTCAGTAACTCAATCCAAGAACAAAGTCGGGTTCATTGCCAAGAGTAAAATCATAAACAAGCACAGTAAAGACTGGTAGGTCTGCTGTTGTCGTCTTTCACTGATGACTGTTTTGCTATTTTGCATTATGCTTTTCTAAATTAGATAGTCGTAAGTCAGTGTTCGAACTATGATGATGCACCAAAAAAAAATTTTTTTTTTTCTTCCAAAACCGAAAACCAAAAATGAGGAAACCAAGGCTGAAAACCAAAATCGGAAAAACACTGAAAGAAATTATTATGACAATTGTAAGCATGAGACAATGAGGGTCCCGGTCCCTCATCTGGCACAGAGAGACCAGTCCTTTTTGCTGAGCTCTGCTCTCCGTCTCCAAGCGGGTTCTCCGTGTCTATCGCTGCCCGGATCATTTCTCGTGTGCGCTGCTCTATTCCCACATTCAAGCAATGTTCTTTATAACGCGGATCAAATACGGCCGCGACGAGCGCAGGGGATCCGAACAAAAATGAAGGATGAGTGCAGAACTCATTTCTGCTAGAACATGAAGATTATGCATTACCCGAGTAACAAGTGAATGTTTTATAAAGTTTGTTTTCTAAAAACAGAACTTACCACCACTGAGAAGTTTCATTATCAGCCACAGTTCATCCTTCACCACAAAGGAAGTGTAGTAGGACACTATGTTGGGATGGTGGCACTGACTCATGGCCTGGATCTCTTTCTGCACAGAGAATAACGGTGTGTTTTTCCTCCAAACTCGGCATCGTATATAAAACATCACAGACAGTGGCTCAAATCATATTGCTTATGCCTGACAGTCAATAACCTGCGATAGATGACAATTGCAGATGAGCCAAAAAAAGATTTTCTGGCAGCTTTGTGGTCCCACTTATTGTCCATCAGAGAGATATTTTGTATAAAAATAAAAAGTTTGATAACTTGGTTTGATATCACCATACTGTCTGTACAAGCCCAGTCAGGAAAAGAGAAATACATTTTGCAAAAACGTGATTGTTAATCAGGTGTTTCTGGTTATATTTAGAATTATGTTTGGTTTATTTAACATCTAAAAAACTGTGACCCAACAAGTGTTGTCATATATATCTACACGTACATACATAGACAAGATCTGGACTGCAGGTGCAGGCCTACACGCTCTTACCCGCAGCTCATCCATACTTGTCTGACATTTCTCCAGGTTGATGCGTTTGATAGCCACTTTCTCTTTCCGTGGCTTGCAGTAAGCTGCCTGGACAACTGCAGTGGCTCCACTCCCTGAGTAACAATAAAATGTCATCAGGGCGGAGAGGTCAATTGGTGCATTATTTATGCACACGGTAATTTCATATTTTGCAATTTGCCTCAATCTGCTTGTCAAAAGCTTACATCTGTTTTGCATCTGTTTTGCATCTGTTTTTTTAAGGTATTAGTTTCAAATGTGGTCAACAGATGCAGGTGTTAGTGAAAGTAACAGTTGATCTCTGCAGACGTCACCAATGTACGTCATTCATCATCATGTTTTTCACATTAGTGCAAGCAACAACAATAGTGGATTTGCAGATGTACCTGTCTGTTATTAAACCTAATATTTACCACTAATGACGCGTGAAATGTTTTTTTTAAAAATACACCAAGTGTTGTGGTACACAAGTTGCAATACACGTGTGTAACACCATACACACAAACCTACAATTATTATCTTTAGAAATAGCTTTTGCAATACGACAACTTACAACAACGTAAGATAAATTAAATACAGCCAATTGGATAAAGAGGATTCTCTTTTTGAACAGTGATACAGAAAGCTAAATACATGATTGACTAAAAAACCGGTGACCCTGCAAAAGAACAAGTGTTAGATAATAGATTAGTCTGGAATAGATGGAAGACTCCACATCTTCACCACTCTATGAGCTAACTTCAGTTAGCTAGCAGTTTAGCAAACGCTATTTTAGGAAGCTACCTCTTTGGCCTCGTAATTACCATTTATGGGACATGTATGGCGAAAAATTTACACATTGTTAGTGAAAAAGGAAACATGTTTAAAACGTAGAGACTCGTCTCCATGTTAGCAGAAGGCATTTTAAGGCTAGTTGTGGCAGCCACCACAGTAGTAAAGACAGGCTAACGCTAAACTACTCACCTATCACCTCATTGAGTTCGTAGTCATCTTTGTCTATGGACCACTGTTGAGAGGACTGGTCGTCTGCCATAGCGTCGCCGTATGGACTATGTCAATTATATTTTCGATTAGGAGATTTTGGCAGTAAATAGCATTATTTCACTCTATTCGACTTAAACGTTAGCATCGATGCTAGCACTAGTGCTCCGTTTTGACAACTCCTTCCGCTCCCTCTGCTGTCAACACAACTGTACGTGCGTCGTTCGCGTCGACTAACGTCAGAACAGAGAACCGTGTGGGGAGGAACCCTGTGGCAAAAGTTTATATTTATCGTTTTCACTTTCCACCGCTTATCCTTATTCAGGGTAGTGAGGCAAATGTTGACTAGGATAAATAAATAAAATAAAATTTGTTAAATTCACGGTTGACATAGTCAGCCCTAGGCCTACCACATACAGAAGGTGTGGGGCTGTGGGAATCCTCTTCCTGGTCTGGATTTCCAGCTACCTCACATACAGACCACAGTATGTCAGGCTTCTGGTACAACTCTGAGCTATGTCACATCCAGCAGTTTTTAGTATATTATGGACAACAAGGACAAGGAGTACAGGCGCCTTGTGAGAAACTTCGGTGTCTGGTGTAAAGTGAAAACCTGCCGCTCAACACCTTTAAGACCAAGGAGCTGGTCATGAACCCAAACCAAGCCTAGT
>NC_024326.1:6102350-6107500 GCF_000523025.1 Cynoglossus semilaevis
TAGTGTCGGAGAACCGCAGCCTTCTTTACAACGCTCACAATAGGGCTAAAGCGCCACCTGCTGTAAAACGAATGAAATGATTAGTACAAGATTCGTTCATTTTACTGTTCGAGAGTCAAAGGTATATATATATTTTTTTTCTGTTCTGTTTTTTTGTTTTGTTTTATGTATAGTGTCCTTGGGTGACTTGACTATTATATATATATATATATATAACTATTTATTTAGCTACTTAACAATTCAAACTGTTCCTATATTTAAACTATTTACATACTATATACATTGTTCACGTAAATGTTTCTTATAATCATACTTACTTTTCTTTTAAATATATATACCATAGACGTAATGTGGTATATTTTAGTATACATAACTCTAATTTACTTCAGTAATGTAGATTGCAATAATAAACACCACGCACAACGACGATAATTATCTATTAATCTACTACAACTGCTACTAATACTAATGCTAATCTACTACTCTTTACTTTACTAATCTACCACTTATATTCTAATACTAATATTCACTATCCACTCCAAGGGATTAATAAAGTCGATTCATAAATAATAATAAATCTTTCTATGACAAAGTAAAGAGACTTGCAACTCAAGTCACCTGCTGTAAAACGAATGAAATGATTAGTTCAAGATTCGTTCACGACACGCTCAATTTACCGTTCGAGAGTCAAAGATTCGAATCAATAAAAAAACAGTCGGTCTTTCCATCACTAGTGAATAAGGCTGCGCTGGAGAGTCAAAGATTCGAATCAATAAGAAACAGTCGGTCTTCCCATCACTAGTGAATAAGGCTGCGCTCATAAAGAAAAAAAGACTGACACTGTGCGCGTGTGTGAGACAGTGAGAGAGAGAGAGAGAGAGAGAGAGAGCAGTTCCCATTGCAAGCTGGTTAAACCGGTGTTTGAGCCTACAAAACTGACAGAAGCAATAACACCACCAACGACACTGTCGGATTCCAAAACCTCTGTCTACGCGTCAAAGTAATGCTGAGAGCCTTTTAAAAAAAAAGGTAAAGTAAAGTAACAGATAACCCTTCTGCCCAAAAACGAGAAAGTTGCGCAACGTAACTAAAATAAAAGGACAGGAGAAGAGCAACAAAGGTAAGACGTGACTGTCTGCTAATGCGTATATTTTGTCATTCTACATTTTTTCCAAAAAATGTTTAAATATTTGCTTAAGACCCTTTGCGCGAACTGTCCAGTCTCTTAACTTCGTTGGATAACTTTCGGAAAAACTGAGTCCCGAGTCCCCTGTCGGAAATCTGATATGTTGGTAGTCATTGTGTAAAAGTGTGGAACTGTCTGGTTTCACCAGCAGAAACACGTTTTGGCAATCTGTAAGGATCAGGGAGTGACTCAAATTTTACGGATATTCCTTTCGCCACATTTAGGGCTTCATTTAAAACAAACGAGTGTTTTGTAATGTAAAAACAAAGTTTAAACCAAGGGGTGTCAAAAATACGTCCTGCTTGGGGTTTCAATCCAGTCCACTTGATGACTTTTGAAAATACAGTGGAACCTCAAGATACAAACATAATCCCTTCCAGGACCCTCTTATAACTCGAGGCGCTCGTATCTCGAATCATTTATTCCCATAACAAATAACAGAAAAATGTATCCGTTCCGGCCCTCGACAAAACTCCCTTATTGGCCCGTACGTAGACACTTCTTGATTCCGTAACGTACCTTACACGTACGCTATGTAACTTACATAAACTTAGAATTAACTTAACTTACGTTTTTTTTTTTTTTTACTTTTCTATTTTTTTTTGTTGCATTTTTCAATTTGTATTCTTTCTTTGTATTCACCTCGCTCATATTTATCGACAATTTCATGCTTTATTTCCATAGTCATCATGCGTTTCTTCTTCTCATTACATTCTATTACATTTTTTTAGAATCGTTTTTGAGTTTTGACCATTGCTTTTACCATACAGTACCTTCTTGTAGTTTTAGTTGTAAAGTCGTAACGTACCTTCCCCGTACGCTATGTAACTTAAATAAACTTAGAATTAACTTAACTTATGTTTTTTTTTTTTTTTATTTTTTTTGTTGCATTTTTCAATTTGCTTTTACCATACAGTACCTTCTTGTAGTTTTAGTTGTAAAGTAAGAATTCTAAAAACACTGTCCCTCATACTTATAAGACAGTATCCACCTTGACTTTGTCGAGTGTTTAACAGGCTACAATTTGTTTGATTTCGCAGTAATTTAAAGGATAATAAAACTGAATTAACTACCTTTAGGGATGGACACGGAGCCCAACCTGCAGTTCCTCCTGCAGGGAGGCGATCTTCTCAAAGTCCGCTCGCCCAACTGGAAAAAGACTCGCCTCTTCAAACTACAGGAGGACTGTAAGACAATGTGGCATGAATCTAAGAAACCCTTCAAGACAAAGCAGACCTGTGAGTAGAGTATGACCTAAAAGCAAAATTCACACTCAACTCAACCAATAATGGCCCAATAAAGAATCAAAATTAAATAATCCAATAAAACGTACCATCATTTCCGGACTATTAGCCGCTATTTTTTTTTTTCTTCACACGCTTTGAACTCTGCTGCTTAAACAATGATGCGGCAAATTTGGGGATTTTTACAGGCTAGCGAAGTTTCCAACACTAGTGATCAATGATAATACAGACACCAACTTCCCTGTTTCTGTTTACCTCTGCTGCGGACAAGCACAAAGTGAAGGGAGTTAGCCCCGCAGCTAATGTTAGCATTGGCCCTGGAGCAGATCGCTAAGTCTCCCCTGTGCATTTCAACTACGGTCGGGGCGCCGAAGCAGGAAGGAGCTAACGTGTAGCTGTAAGCTGTGTTACAGACATTGTTTATTGTTAATTAAACTGTTTATTTAATTAAACGTAAAAAAAAAAAAATCGCAAAAAAATGTGTAACATCTTTCTGTGTAAATATCCCAAAATCATCCAACAGTACAAACTTTAGGACAACAATAAAACAAAAATTAGTAATCAGACACCTCTTTCCCCCAAAAGTGCTGCAGAACGTTGTGAATTACACGGGAATAGACAAATCAAGTTTTACTGTAACGCTTGGAGCTTCTCTGCTGTCTCCAGTCTCTCTTGAGGACATCGCAGCGGTGTGCCCTGGTCGCCAATCTGACGGCCTACGGAAGAACACAGAGAAGCAGGTTGAACAACGATGCTTCTCCATTATTTTTAAGGGACGTCACAAAAACCTAGACCTCATCGCCAGCTCACAGGAGGAGGCCAGGTTGTGGGTTCATAGCCTGGAGAAGATAATGGCCAAACTAAAGAACCCCGACACCCAGCAGAAGACAGAGCAGCATCCTTTTCATAATGGTTGTTTTTTTTTTGCGCCACATATCCGTATTTCAAGTAGGATTCCCGGAATTGTCTGTTAAATGACAATTCCAGACGTTGGCTCTTCTTCTGTCTCCTCACAGGCTTTTTTTACCCTGCACAAAAAAAAACTTTCTAAAGACGTTTGTTTTCTGTTCGTTTTGCTAGCTTGGGGGGGGTTTCAATTTAGCTGTTATGTATTATGTGTTACCACCCGGATCAGACCTTTTAAGAAGGTAACGGATGGTAGGTAAGACGTGACCAAGGCAAGCATCTTGCCACGTAAGTGTGAGTCATAGACAGATGCGGCAGAGAGAATCCGGTAAATTTTCAAAATAATTCAGAATCGGATAATAAATGAAACGGAAATAATATAAGTTATACATTCTTTCTTTGCGGCCCGGTACCAGTTAACCTACGGACCGGTGCCCGGTCCATGGCCCGGGGTTTGGGGATGACTGCTGTAATGTACATGCTGGTTTTAACATGTTCCTTCTTGGGGCCCATAGTGTTCCTTAAATTACAAACGTTTCAGTTGGATCATCACTCTCCTGAATAAAGCAGATATTAATAAAGACACTAAGCTGAGCCAGTCCGAAATAAAGGACTTCCTACGTCTCATCAACATGGAAGCAGACGACCAGTATGCAAAAGTGCTGTTTAAGGTGAAGTCCTTCATGCAAAATTACAGTCACCTTTTGTAAGAAATATATATATATTTTTTATAGTTTCTCTCTTGGTTACTTACTTTTCTTCCGTTCTTCTGTCATGTAGCAATGTGATACGTCTAACTCTGGATACCTGTACGGAGAAGACATCAAACACTTCTATGACCTTCTGACCGACCGGGAGGAGATCGACGTCATTTATAAAACCTACGCCCAAACCTCGGAGTTCATAAGTCCTGACAACCTGGTGGAGTTCCTGAGGAAAGAACAGAGAGAAAAAGCCGTGCTAGCAGACGCTTACAGGATAATCAACACTTACGAGCCGGATGAAAACGGTATGTATCTTAATTGTGCTCATCTGTGGCTTCAAGCAGCTTTGCCTCCTCTGTTTCTTTCGGCGAGGTCGTTCGTGTTGTTGACCTGAAATGACATGAAACATGAAAAACGTGTTTTTCATGTCACTGTTTTTCATGTCACTGCAAAACGTGAAACATGAAAAACATGTTTTTCATGTCACTGTTTTTCATGTCAAATCGATGCTAAGCAATGAATGAAAACTTTTTTCGCAATAAAGTCAAGCGGTGGATTATTCCCATACTATTGGCCGTTCTTTTGGTAAACTTCGCTAGCCCACCTAGCGACATCTGTTACATCAGTTTCCACGACTCCTTGTTGTCTTCCAGTTAAGACCAAAAGGCTTCTGTCCAAAGATGGGTTTCTCATGTACCTGCAAGATCCAGAGACCGCCGTCTTGAATCCAGACCACAGGGACGTGTACCAGGACATGACCAAGCCACTTAATCACTACTTCATCTCCTCTTCCCACAATACCTACCTAATGGAAGATCAGCTAAAGGGGCCCAGCAGCCCGGCAGCCTTTATCAAGTAAAGAACTCACATGTAGAACGCTCAAATCTGATCAGATCTATTTTTGTAATGATCATCATATTGACAACATTTAGCCATAATTATTTTGCTTGTTTGGATTGTCTCTTGATTACGATTTTGTAAACTTCCATTGATTGATCCATCCATCCATTCATTCATTCATTCATTCATTCATTCATTCATTCATTCATTCATTCATTCATTCATTCATTCATTCATTCATTCATTCATTCATTCATTCATTCATTCATT
>NC_024326.1:6107560-6109669 GCF_000523025.1 Cynoglossus semilaevis
GTCCATCCGTCCATCCACCCATCCATACATCCATCCATCCACCCATTCATCCACCCATCTATTCATCCATCTATCCACCCATCCAACCATCCATCCATCCATCTGTCCGTCCGTCCATCCACCCATCCATACATCCATCCATCCACCCATTCATCCATCCATCTATCATCCATCTATCCACCCATCCATCCATCCAACCATCCATCTGTCCGTCCGTCCGTCCGTCCATCCGTCAATCCATCCATGCATCCATTCATTCATTACGCTTATTCCTAAATCTGTATTTAAATTTGTCTTGAACTAGTCCATTGGATTACTAGGGACTGATAACATTACTTTTAGTCAGTAAAAAAGAAAATGTAACAACATTGCCAGGCAATTATCATGAATTGTTAATGTTTAAAAGTGGGAAATATTCTTTATCACATCTAGATTAAAAAAAAAACAAAAAAAACGATTTGATGTCAGAAACACTTTAATATCTGTGTCAGAGCTCTGCTGAAAGGCTGTCGATGCGTGGAGCTCGACTGCTGGGACGGATCAGACAACGAGCCAGTGATCTACCATGGGTACACCCTCACCTCTAAAATACTCTTCAAAGATGCGATCCAAGCCATTAAGGAGTACGCCTTCAAGGTGCGTACGTATGTGTGGTTGTCGTCGTACAATTGAGTGACCCATCATCGCGGGTGGGGTTCCAGTACGATACATGCAATTTGTGTCGCTTTTGTATGTTGACCCTCACCCTCAGACATCCGATTACCCTGTCATCATCTCCCTGGAGAACCACTGCAGTGTGGAGCAGCAGGAAGTAATTGCCCACCACATGAGCTGCATCCTGGGTAGCGCACTCGTTACCGCTCCCCTAGGAGATGGCATGCCCACTAATTTCCCATCTCCCCAGGTTCGTTCTTGTTTTTTAAAAATGTATTTAATAATGACTATTACATAGCAATTATTATTATTACCTATTTATATTATATTAATATAATTATATTTCATATTATTTATATAACAGCATTTTGTTATCAAACTATTTGAATTTGTCATGGATCATTTTGAAAGGGTCACACAGTGTCAGTTATGTATCGCATATAACTTTGGATATGCTATATATAAATGTATTTATATATATATATATGCATTTCTGTCATTTTAGGAATTAAAGGGAAGGTTCCTAATTAAAGGAAAGAGGCTAAATAAACTGGAAACCACATTTGCCGCCGCAGAGACTGATGGAGTCACCGAGGAGGAGGAGTCTGACGATGAAAATGAGCAGAAGAAAGAGAAAAGCAAGGTTGGAGTTACATGACATTGAAGATAAATATATGCCAGTATTTCTTTTGATTTCAAAAAATTACTAAGTGTTTTTATGTGTTTTTAGACATAAAAATAAGAACTGATTTGGTTCTGTTTTTATACACCAAATTTTCCTTTTGAATGTTGACACAATTATTCTGCAGTTGCAAAGGCTGACCACTGTATGGCAGTGTTGGGTGATTCTCAGGCGTCCACTGTAGAGGCTTATGTGCAACACTGCCATCAAAACCTATTCTTATCACAGAAAATGACATTTTCATAGCTGTCCACTGTAGTGACCGTCATGCACGAAAGGGTTCAAATTGTTTTGACTATCCCCTGTGCTTGCAATGAAGAAGAAGCTGAAACTAGCAAAAGAACTGTCAGACATGGTGATCTACTGCAAGAGTGTGCACTTCAACGGCTTTGATGATGCACAGAAGAATTTGAGCTTCTACGAGATGTCCTCCTTTAACGAGGGAAAGGCTGTGAAGCTGGCCGAGGAGTCAGGTAAGTACGCATGTAGTTATTAGGTCACGTTTCGTGACAGCTCTTTTGAAATGTAACTGCTATGGTTGCAGTCAACATCGCTATTATTTGGTCATCTTCTACAGCGAACGCCTTCATCCGTCACAATGTGGAAAAACTGAGCCGGATATATCCAGCAGGCTCCAGAACCAACTCATCTAACTACAACCCTGTGCCGCTGTGGAATTCTGGCTGCCAAATTGGTACCTATCATTTACTTGTAGAGAATTATGTATACCGTATTGTTGCCCTTTTCCATCATTTGGCTGGGTTTGCGACTTA
>NC_024326.1:6110598-6111178 GCF_000523025.1 Cynoglossus semilaevis
TCTATCTATCTATCTATGTATCATCTATCTATCTATCTATCTATCTATCTATCTATCTATCTATCTATCTATCTATCTATCTATCTATCTATCTATCCATCCATCTATCCGTCCATCCATCCGTCCGTCCGTCCATCCATCCATCCATCCATCCGTCCATCCATCCATCCATCCATCCATCCATCCATCTATCTATCTATCTACCCATCAACCGACTGACCAACCAACCTACCTATCTATCAATCTGACAAAGAAAGCAATACCGAGTGAAAGAAATTTCAGAATGGGATGGTAATATTTGTCCATGTTTCTCTGATTTCCACCAGATTATATCAGGCCAACAACTCCCCAAAGTGAATAAGAAGAAATCCTCTATTGTAGACCCACTGGTTAAAGTCCAGTTGTACGGCGTGCCAGCAGATGAGGCAGAGAAAAAAACCTGTTACATTGAAAACAATGGTAAGTTCGTTATTCCTCCTTCCCTGTGCAGCTAATAGGACAAATGGTATACTTTCTATCTATCTATCTATCTATCTATCTATCTATCTATCTATCTATCTATCTATCTATCTATCTATCT
>NC_024326.1:6112167-6115640 GCF_000523025.1 Cynoglossus semilaevis
CATCCATCCATCCATCCATCTATCTATCTATATATCTATAAATCATTAGGTGATGGTGTCTCATGTAAGGCCTAAAACACCCAATGACCCGTGGTACACACTGAAGATGTGTCCAGTTTGCATCATAAGGTGTATCTCAGTACCAGTTAAATTAGATAAATGCAACTAACAAAAAACGTTTTTCACTAAGTGCATTTTGTTGATCTTTTGCATCTTTTCTTCTACTCAAAAAAGTAGACAAAGCAGGTGAAAAGATGACATACGAATGCATTAAATACAACAAATTTACCGCATATTTGAAAAAACAAACAAACAAACAAACTGCGATTGTATCGTTGCTAAAGGTTTTGTCTGTCGTCTTTTAGGATTTAATCCTTTGTGGAATGAAAACTTTCAATTTGACGTGCGCGTGCCTGATCTGGCGCTGGTGCGCTTTCTCGTGGAGGACCATGACACCATATCTGACAATGAGTTCATCGGACAGTTCACACTTCCATTTAACAGCTTACAAATGGGTGAGTAGTAGAATATGGTGTTGATCGGACGCAGAGGCCTAAATCTTTGCGACTTTATTCTGTTAGTATCGGAGTCTAAACCTACGAGCCATTGTTTCGAAACATTGCCAGATTATCCTTCAATGAAAACAGTAAAGGGATATGACTGGATTCGTTTTGAACGAAGCTAATTAGTAAAACCGAAGTACATTTTTTTTTCAGTGTCCCACTACGGCCCGATACCAAATGACCTACGAACTGGCATCGGTCCCCAGACTGGGGATCGGGCAGCCTTGCTCAATATTACAATAATACCTTGAGATATAGATAACTAATAATACCGACATACTGTACGAGTATTCCGAGATACGAGCAAGCCTTCAAGCAAATTTTTAGCTTCGAGATACGAGTAAAGATTTTGAGGTACGAGCACGCTTACAGACGTTGATGCTAGGTGGCCGAGCACTCTATCGCGTATGCCGTAATGCGTAAATATTTGAGGTGAAAAAATACTGCACATTAACGTCATGTTTTCAGTTTACGACGGAAGACTATATTTTATTGTCCTTAACCCATTTTAAGTGTACAGTAAGAACTGTGTGTAAGCCGAACTCTTTGTCTCGTTATCTGACGCAGGATACAGACACGTGCCTCTGCTGGACAAAAACGGTGACCGTTTCCCCTCAGCTACGCTCTTTGTACACATTATGATCCTGGATTCTAAGTGAGAGACTTGCAGATCGTCTCGTTGCTCTGCGAGAAACTACGAAGCCTTGTCTTAGCTATTACTAACGAGGTTTTTTTTGTTTGTAAATTTGTGTTACGTTGTCCATCGATTCGGTCAGTTTGTTTGACATCAAACTGATTTAGGACTAACATTTGTCATCAAAGTTATTAAAGTTCTACTTTAAGAAAAGATCAAACCTTCTTAGTTTTCTTTTTTTTAATTAATTAATTAAAGTTAAGATTTAAAACCAGCTGTAATTATATACTGTATCTTCCGGACTATAAGTCGCACTTTTTTTTTTTGCTGGGTTGACGACTTATACCCAGGTGTAACTTTTCATTTCAAAATATATCATTTCACATTTTTTTTTAATCACACTGAAAGCCGCTAGAGGGCACGCTAGCTTGCTGGTGCGACTTATACTCCGAGCGACTTATAGCCTGGGAAAATACGGTAATTTAATGGCAAAAAATGAAATGAAGCTTCTTCACAGTGGCAAAATGAAGATGGGTTCGATGATCTTTCCGTATTGAATTTGCCTGTTCTCCCGACGTTTGTGTGATTTAGCATAGAACTATTATGCTACGGTCTTTGCCAGGTACCCCTTGCAAAAGAGTTTCTGAACATCAATGAAATTATTCATGGTTAAATAATAATAATAAATAAAAAAAAACATCGAACAATTTCTGTATAATCATGTGCTTTATTGGGACATGTCTAAAGAACATTAAGTCAGAACAGAGTAGACATTTTTTTGGAGTGTTTGATAGCGAACTGGCAAAAAAAACAACAAAAAAAACCTTGAAGATCTCACTCTCGTCATCTTTGGCATTGTATCGTAAAACAGACATGAGCAAATTGTTACAACAAAGCGTTACGAGAAAGCAAAGAAAGGAACACGTGATGCCTCAGGATAACAAGGACACAATGCCAACGTCAACTTAAGCAAACAAGAAACAAAAAAAGGCCCGAACACCGCAGATAAAACCGCAGTAACTTGCTGGTGTTAAATCAATAGAAAAAAAGGGCTGAATGTGAAATGATACATGAAGAACGTGAATGGAAAAAAAAAAAAGAAGAAGCAACGGGATTGGGAATTTCTTACTTAAGGAAAGAAATGTGATACAAAAAAGAAAATACAAAAAGAAGGCATTATGTAAGACGTGCATTTATTTGAACCAAAACCTGATGAAAATAGATAGGATGCAGATATAAAAATATTACAATTTTTGCTTCAAGGTTGCACAAAAGGCATACAAGACGGATGGAATAACAGACCTTCGTCACGCATTGTTGCTTCGTCTTGTTTTCGCAATAAACCATAGCTGGTCCATATATACGTGGCCCGATGAGTTTGACACTTGGTATGAAAATACTAATGATGCTAAAAAACCTCCAAGAAACAACAAAGGAAGGCAGTAAGGCATTAATACCAGGTTCTTCTGAGTTCACAGGTGATTGACGAGCTAACAGTTTTATTCTAAGAACTAAACCTGAACGTGTGAAGGGGCCGTCCATGACTCAGCAGCCATCTGTGGCTTAGGAAGGCTTTCCTTTTTTTTTTTTTTTTTTTAATTCTCCACCTTCACAACAGTCTGTAAATGTAAATGACCCAATGTCACAAAGATGTGATAAACTGCTGCTGAAATGAGGTGGAGCAAAAACATTTTTCAATACTAAGTACCAGAGGCGGGACCAAGTCCTTGCTTTGCAAGTCACAAGTAAGTCTCAAGTCTTTGCACTCAAGTCCGAGTCAAGTCTCGAGTCAAGACAGGCTAAGTCCGAGTCGAGTCCAAGTCAAGTCCCAAGTCCTGCCGTTTCTGTTTCAAGTCCTTTCTAGTCCTTTTCAAACAAAATAACAATATATTTACACAGATCACTATGGGTTTCGGAGAAAGCATCGAGTTTTGTCGAGTCAAAGGGGCTCGAGTCCAAGTGAAGTCACGAGTCACTGATGTTAAAGTCCAAGTCGAGTGGCAAGTCTCTTTACATTTTGTCAAGTCGAGTCTAAAGTCATCAAATTGATGACTCGAGTCTGACTCGAGTCCAAGTCACGCGACTCGAGTCCACGCCTCTGCTAAGTACAATTATTCTATTCAGACCAAAACAAATACTGGTCCAGTTCTGATGCTAGACCACATTAGCCAACACGCGCCGATACGAGTCAATGTGTATCAGCTCGTGTCGGTTAACGTGACCTAGCATCAGATTGGCATTGGAAATATTTATCATCCAGTGGACTATCCTAAATT
>NC_024326.1:6115681-6130605 GCF_000523025.1 Cynoglossus semilaevis
CCATTCTCAGAGATTGGAGTTTGGCTTGTCCCTTTATCGGGGATTTCCGCAGCTGTAGTTGTCACACAGTGATTTGGCACAGTTCAGTACGTTGGGGACTAAGTCTAAAACGGAAAAAAAAAAAAAATCTTCGCAGGTCAGAGGACTCCTATTGCTGTGTCGCCTTAGCTCCTAGTCACTTCAATTGTAAACACAATGTTAACTAACTAATAGACTAAGAAAGAAGCAAAGCTAAAGCCAAAGTTTTAAAGGGAGCATCCAGATATTATAGCAGAAGTGTTTCGGAAGTGAACAAATATATTCTCTCTCTCTCTATATATATATATATACACATATATGTGTACATACATATACATAAATATACACATATATACTTACATATATATACATGTATGCTGTATTCTAGGGATGTCTGATATCATTATCGGAGGAAAAAAACCCCGATAATGATTCTTACAGATATTACATAATTATGCAAATATCGCACTGATAATATACGATGGTTAATAATGGTTTGCGTTTGTTAATGCTGATCCTGTAAGACAAATATGATGATAATGCGTGGTGGGATATCGGACAAAGGATTTTGCAGTTTTGTAGTACTTAAATTTAGCAGTGTCAATGCAGTGAAAAACGTTTTCAATTATTTTTCTACTACTCAAACCCCGACCCTGAGATGGACATTGAATGTGACTGATAATTGGCCTATCCTACAGGTGCGAGTAAAAGTGCTAGTTAGCCGTTTTTTTTTGATAGACTTCCAATCAGATGGAAACTCTCCTCAGCACATAACCAGCAAAGAAGGTCTATCTCACCTCTTACAACCAGATGGATTCCTTCATTGCTATAAGTTTAGACTAAGCCTAAAGTCCTGCAGTTTTCGAGCACCACAAACCAAACACCTGGAAGGAAAAACTGACCTACGTAGGGTTTATTGCCGTAGTTGCTAATGTTGCAGCATTCAAGTTTACATGGCTCCTCTCAAAGGTAGGCACTGAGGTGATAGAACAGTTCAGGACAAATCTTAAATCTTAAGGTAAAACACTGAAACACCATCTCCAGTGTTTTTACATCAAAAACCCAGGCCCTAGGTAAATGGGGAAAAAAATGCAATTGGCTAAAATGGGTTAAAAAAAACAAAAACAAAACACATTTACATGTCACTCAGCCCCATACAGTTGAACTGTTATATTACATGAGATGTAAAAGACCACCCCTTTTATAGACGGGGCTGCACCACTGAATGGTGTGGTCAAAAGGAACAAAAAAAAAAAAAAACACAGTGCTAACAGCAAGCTGAGTGATACGCCTAAACATAAATAAAACTTCATAACGATAAAACATACATACAAGATGCAATACTTTACTTAGTACAAATCTTTTAACAGTTACAGCTGAACCCACGTTTACGATGTGAACGCAAACCCACACGTGTTCGGAGTTGACTAAATATATTCTCTCTCTCTATATATATATATATATATACATATATATATATATACATACATACATACATACATATACATACATACATATGTATACATATATATGTATGTATATATGTATGTATATACATATATATGTATCTACATATATATACATACATACATACATACATATACATACATACATAAATACATACATATGTATACATATATATGTATCTACATATATATACATACATACATATATATGTATCTACATATACACAGATATAAATATATATGTGTATAAACACACATATATATATATATACATATATAAGCAAAGAAACGCCCCCCCAAAAAGGTCGCGTCTACTAAACGAGAGAAAAACAATGCTGAGAAATAAGATATTAATATTGAGTGTTTACACAGCATTTAATGAATAATAAAATACTTAACGGTGGTTCTCTGTCCACCTTCTTTGTCCCACAAAATGTGTGTCCGTGTCTGTGTCAAAAGACTGTACTCAGTCTCACCAGGCTGGGTACAAAAGATCTCCCCCGTAAAAACGTCATTTACACAAGGCACTTCATTTTGTAAGAAAAGAGAATCTCGGACTTCTTCTTGACCAAAAACTGCCTGCATAGCATCAGAACCAGTACCTAACCTCCCCCCCCAAGCTTCTGTGTTGAGTCGTATTTGATGTATTTTTTTTCCACAAAATTGTGTCTTTGCTTTTTCTTTTCCATTTAAAATAAGCATTTCACAAATAGTAAAATCTTTTTTTGTTTGTTTTTAAATATAAACCAGAGTTTTTTTTTTCCTCTTAGTGTGTTTGTTCTCAATACTGCCAAACTAGTTTCTGTACACGTCCTGGTGTGGGTCTTTTTGTGAGACGGTGATCCAGGGATAATGTTTGGGTTTTTTTTAATTTTCTAACAGCATGCAGAGGGAAGCCCATAACCAGCAGTTGCGAGCTGAGGCAGGGGGGTTAAGGTATTCCACAGTGAGACTCCGTAGTAAGTTGGTTGTTAAGGTATTCCACAGTGAGACTCCGTAGCAAGTTGGTTGTGTTTTGGAGATACACCGACATTGACGAGGTCGAAAAAGCACAGGCACTCTGAGCTGTTGTTGGATTGTCTCGTTTTGTCCTGCTACCTGCTTCTCAGATTCTGCAGGACTCCGTAAACCTCTTCTTCTTTGCTAAGTCCCTCAAAGAAAGGCAGCAGGTCCAGGAGCTCTGTGTCATTCATGTCGTCAAACCAGGATTGGACGGGAACCTAAGGAGGCAGTCGACACCTTAAGATTAATTTAAAAATCGGCAAGATGAATATTTCTTTTTTTTTTTTTTTTTCCTACCAGCTCTATATTTATATAAACACTTCTGTTGACGAAAATGCAAACTTCATGAGTTGTTTTGTTACTGCGTACAATATACAGACAGACAGATAAATAGATGACGGATAGACAAATAGGTGGATAGACGGATAGATAGATAGAAAGAAAGTATATAAATACTTTATTATAACTTGCCCTTCAAAAACAAATGTCTGTTACTGGTCTCGTATTTGTAAATAATAAATTAATTTCCCCCCCCAAAAAATGTGACTTATACTGGTATACATATTTTTTTTCTTCATTATGCATTTTTTTGGACGGTGCGATTTACACTCTGTAGCGACTAATAGTCCGTAAAATACGGTAGTATTTCTAGGAGTAATAATGTAAGTAATAATATATTAATATATGATTAATAATATTAATTATTAATAATTATAATTTAATTATAAATTAATAATTGTAATTTAATTAATAATATAAATTATATATGAATAATAATATAAGTAATAGTAATAATAATAATAATATACAAGATATTAGATAGGATAGGTATTAGTTGGACATATGCATATATACACATATACATACACATATACAGTCAAATATAAATATGAAGGTAAATGCAAGCTTGTGGTCATTACATCGATTATTGTGGGGCGATTGCACATACTACCCTTACCCGTCGGTTCAACAAACAACTTACAGCATTTTCCGGGTGAAAAATATAGGAGGCAGGTGAATTGTCGATGATGATGACATTGCTGAGCTCTCGTCCTAGCCGGCTGAGGTCTTTGACATAGTTTCCTCTGTGAAAGACACAGGATTCCCGAAAGAGTCGCGCTTGAAACACACCCCACTGGTCTAGCAGGTCTGCCACAGGGTCAGCATACTGTCCAAAAACGATACATACAAAAAAAAAAAAACATGAGGAACATCATTTGTTGCATTTCACTACACACTAAAAGCTAGGAAAGCAAGTAACCATTACAGAGCGTCCTCGGTTTACGATGTCCTTGTTTTTGGGGCTACGCCGCCATCTCCCATAAATGCATTAAGAAAGTCTTGGTATGTCATTCCCAAACGTGGCATTTGAAAGAATTTTTCAAAGGATAACAATAGGTTTCACTTTACGCAGATGACAGCGTTATTTACATTCCACAGATGTAGGCTAATATTCATTGCTACATTCGTTTTCGTTGTTTTTTTTTGGGGGGGGGGGACTTTTTGCTCTTCATTATGGCTCTTAAGCACAACTCAGACTCTTGTTGGTGTTTTTATGTCCTAGATTATGATGTTAGCACTGTGTTAGCATAGGTGAGTGCCATAGGTACTTATGAGTTTTGACTCACCCGCAAAAAAAAAAACGCACTGTGTCGCAGCAATTCCAAAGTAAGTCGAGGACACCCTGTATACTACTTTTACAGATACTGCATTCCTGACAGGAAGGAAGCCAATAAAAAAAAAAAAAAAAACACAAAACAGTGACACTTTTAGAATACCAATCTCTGACACTAGATAGCCATGATGAAATTTTGAAGTTGAAGTTTTTTTTGGTTTTCTATCTCATAAAGCTTACCCATATTTTATGGTTAAAGATGGAAATCGTCTAAAGGATCAATAATGCAATGAGAAAAAAAAAAGTTCAGACAGAAGAGAAGATGGAATATGCAGAGCAGAACAGAAAAATAAAAAAAAAAAAGTATCTTGACAATGACTTCGTCAAAGCTGAGACACACCTTGGCCAGACTGGCGGTAAACAGCACACATTCAAACATCTCCCCCATCTTTTGAAGAAAGATATCCACATGGGGTCGCTTTAGCACATACACCTGCAAGAGACAGTGTTTTTGTGTATTACACAATTTAAGTGGCAAGAAACATATTTTTGTTTACACAACTCAAGGAAAGAGATTTTTTTTTTTTTAATTACATACTGTATTTTCCAGACTATAAGTCGCAATTTTGTTCATCCTTTGGCCAACCCCCGTTAAAGTGCATCACCGGCCAAGCCGGACGACCTCTGACCCGGCTGGTACATCTCCGGGTCCACTGTCGGACCACCTCTGGACTAGCCGGTCTGCATTTACGCGGCAAACCCCCGACTTGTCATAAAACTTGCCCGTTCTTCGAAAAATGATGTATTTTGCCACAAAACCTGGTGGTAGAGTTTTTAGCAACATATTTTTCACACCAGTTTTTTTTCAAACGTTCGTGCTCACGTGGTCAGAGTTGGTGCGGCTCGGCCGGAGATGCACTTTAACGGGGGTGTTGGCTGGGTTTCCCACTCAAGATACTAAAATATTGAATTTCACATTTGTTATTTTCACACTGACAGCCGCGAAACGGGACACTCTAGGCTTGTGTACCAGTATCACTAGTACTACTACTGTACCACTGAAGATGTACATGTTTCTTAGTTTTACACTGACAGCCACCAGAGGGCACTGCCTGGTGCGACTTATACTCCGGAGGACTTCTAGTCCATAAAATACAGTACTACCAAATGATCTAAAGCAAATGTTTTAGACCATGTTACAATATCTAAGACTTAAACAGAAAGTGAATGATAAAAAGATTTGATCTGCATTAATGATCTAAAGCAAATGTTTTAGACCAACGGGCTACATGTTACAATATCTAAGACTTATGATAAAAAGATTTGATCTGCATCATTTCTTTTACTTTGATAACACTCGTCATGGGTTACTTTTGAGGTACCTGTACACGTTAAGAGTTTAGGATAACATCAACTCAAGTCCAGCAGCTGCTACCCATTGCAAGTAATCATGAATAGGCCAACCAGGATACTCACAGCCTATCCTGGATTACTTGAACTGGATAGCAGCCATTCTCTTCAGGATCTTCACAATGGAACTCCATTTTTGTGTGTTTGTTGGCACTCGTTGACACAAAAGTATAATTTCAATGTTACAGCTTACGGGTTGTGGATACAGTACCTGATAAACGGTGCCATCAATCTCCACTGGAACAATAAAATCCGCATTGCTGATGGGCTGTAAAAACAACACGCAACATAATGTCATTCAACGCATTGGGTTGACGGATCAAATTTGACCATTTCTATTAGCAAAACAAATATACCAGTTCGAGTTCAACAAAAAAAAAAAGGTGTATCGTTTTCCTTTAGCAGAATTACTGGATCTCATGATGTGATGATTTTCTACCCCGGGGTTAAAATTCACTCTCGTGCTCACAGCTACCATGTGTCTACGTGGTGAAATATAGTCTATAGTCCAATTGCACTAAACGATCTGTCCGACGTCTGCTAAATGTTATTTACCAACAAGTTGATCTCAATAATCCTCTTACCTTGAAAGAACTGTGGACGAGCGTTTCATCCAAGTCAATTACCACACACTTTTTCCCATAGTCGGATATTTTTATCTCAGGTAGGAGGTATTTAGCTGGTGGCTGAGGGAAAGATACGGGCAGAATATAAGACATAAGAACACAACAGTGGTTATATTAGACATGCAGATTGACGGAGGGAATTCAAAGAAGAGGGTTACATTGTAACATTGTTACATTGTATAAGTGACGCACAGTGAGATGGAGAAAAGAAGCAGAAACGAAGTACGTAAAAAATCTTTTTTCCCCAAAGTATTAGCAATGCTCCGAAGAGGCCCAAGGTCTTTATTCTTCTGATTATCACTCATTTGTTTTTGTTACGTTATTTTGCGGTAATTTTACAGATTTTAATTTATTTAAGCTCTACCCCCCCCGTCCCCCCCGAGATCCTTAAACGTTTTGGTTGAGAACACACGGAAATCAGAATGATGTGGCTTTTGTTCAATAGAAGCGTGTTGTTTTTGTTTCCACTCACGTATTACGTAATTGTCATCTATAAAATCTATTAAAGTGGGAAAAATCTGAACGAGACAGGAACTGCATGCAAACTATATTTTCTAATTTTTAGCGCAAGTCATATAGTCATCGCAATATCAAAAAGAGTGTGAATGTGAATTGCATGGAAATGAACCACGGCAACATATACATACAATCATACAAACCGGGACAGGGGTGACCTTGACATGGTCAAACTACATTACCAGAGGGACAGATATGTATGTAGAAAACGCAGTGAGGAGTTAAGAAAAAGAAAAAAAAAAAACAGACAGACACAGAGACATGTTTGTGATTTCATAGTGTTAGCGTAAAGTTTGGCTTTGGATAAAAAAAATTGTCTGCCAAATGCGTAAATGGAAATTGTAAATGTAACGTTGCAAGCAGCTCACTTTGGGAGGTGATCCGTTCTCCTCGACGGGTCCAGGCAGAGAGCCGATGTTGGCGTTCGTGGGCGGCGGTTCCACATTGTATCTGCGGAAGCAGCAGAAGTATTTGCCGAGGATGCTTCGGTGCCTCTGCTTCTTGGGGCTGCTTTTCGGTTGTGATGCTGTGAACACCGATTAGAAATTGAACACATGGACTTGCAACATATATGCAATGATTCCACAAAGCACTGCTGTAATGCTTGAATGATAACAAGCCTCCAGTCACCAGGTGGAAGACTTTTTAATGTTTTAAATAATATTTGAGATCGGGGGGGGGGGGGGGGGGTGTGGATCGGAGGCATGAAAACATTTCTGTCCCCAAGGAGGAGGGTTTGGGGGGGTGATAGAAAATAATTGAGAACCACTGGATTAGCCCAACCTACAAACAGATTGACAAACGTAGTAAAAAGCCTAGGTCCTGGCTTGCAGGTTTGCAGAATATTTATTCAACGTCTTATTTCTAGTCAGTCCTCCTTTACATGTGGAAGACATCAACATTGTGGCAGTATTACCCAAAAATAGATAATGGGAAAAAAAAAAAGTTGAATGCAAAGTTTGCAAGAAGCAGTTTGCATATCACGACGTCGCGACGAAACACATCGCAAATCAGCTAAAAACGGTAAAAATACATTTTCCTGCATCAGTTTGCTGTGTCCGTTTCGATTATATATAAACGTATCAGAAATGGCATATTTCAACGTTTAAGTCTAATTAGCATTTTATAACAGCAAAGCGCACCCGTCCGCTACAACAACAACATCCGTCAGATACAGCTCAGTGTTACCAAGAGCTAATTTGTCGTGCCGTGGCTGCAGCAGCAGGTCATCTGGTGGGACATTTCAAAAACTGGACTAAAAACGCTAGCAGCAAAAATTGTCCCTCAGCATGAACTTATTCAGGATGTGTCTATGTGTTGGAACTGTATGGCAGTGTTGGGTGATTCTCAGGCGTCCACTGTGGAGGCTTATATGCAACACTGCCATCAAAACCTATTCTTATCATAGAAAATGACATTTTCATAGCTGTCCACTGTAGTGACCGTCATGCATGAAAGGGTTAAGAGAGCCTCCTGTACTGCTCTATATCGAAAGACAAGAGCACGTCGTGCCTTTGGTCGTCGTGCAGTATTCCAACATGACAACGATCCAAAGCGCACATCTAAAGCAACTGTTGCTTTTCTGAAGAAGAACAGGATGAAGGTGATTGAACCCAAACAAACACCTATGGGGGATTCGGAAGAGACAAGTTGAACATCATTCTCCATCCAGGATCCAGGCACTACAAGGGGGTTGTTCTTAAAGAATTGAAAAAAGATAAGATGTTGCAGTATGTTGCCAACTTGCTCATTCCATACCTTAGAAGACATTTTGCTTCAACTAATTTGAGTTCAACTAAAAAGATTTTGTGAACCAACCTAAATCATTAAACTTACTTTCATGTCATGGAGTTAAATAAATGTTCAATGAAACTCTTGAAATGAATGAATGAAAATTTTGAAAATTGTTCTTGTGTTCATTGAAATATATGATTGAGATATATTCATTGAGATATGATTAAAATGTGACTTTTTTTATGCTGAGCACTCCACATTTGCTTCAAACCAAACAGAAAAAAATACAATAATACTGGTTGCTGTGTGTGTGCACTAATACATTTAATAGAAGGGCAGCTATTCTATATTTAAGCAGCCAAATCAGTGTGAAATATTAATATACATTTTTAAATGTTACAATGGGTTATGTTTCATTGATTTGTGTTATTTCATTTTAAAGTTGTATTTGTTCTGTTGAAATTTATTTGTGTTTCAAATTTTCACAATTTTGATAGAAACCTTTTCCTCAAATCACTTCAGTATCAATACTTTTTTTTTTTTCTTTCTTGAAACCTGTACAAACGGAGAAGTGTGAAATAAGAAACAATAGCTACCATGTTTGCATGTGCGGTTATACTTGGCTCAAGGTCAAAAGTGCTCTGGCCAAAAGGGCAGCTATTCTATATTTAAGCAGCCAAATCAGTGTGAAAGGCTGGCACATGTTGCAAGACAGCTCGTTAAAGAACACCGAGAGCAAAGACGTTAAATTTCCGTCCAGACAAATTGGAGCCGGTTTAGGTTTGTCATTACGAATAGCTATGCAGTGGCTTTCCATTAACTTGACTGTTACATTTATGGCTTACTGCAAAGTTCACTGTAAAGTACTTCCAAACTAATGACATTCGTTCAGCGCTGACATCGAACGGCTCCAAGACTGGCAATATATGCACTGAACAGCTGGTCACCAAGCTGGCCGATAACCAGCTGGTCGAATGGTGCATCTCTAGTTAATTTATATCTGGGTCAGATACGAGCTTCTGAAATGTTCTTTGTTAAAATGTTTGAACGAGTCTCGTTTATTGAATAACTTCAATAAATAACGTTTTAACTAATTTTTCAAACTACTGTTTTTTTTTTATTGTTACTTGGTGCAACCAAATATTTATATATAAGAAAATTCTAGATAAATTCTTTGGCAACTATCCCTTAGTGTTAAGAATATATAATATAACATTATATGTCTCTGTGGTGTTTGGTTTTTTTGTTTGTTTGTTTGGGGTTTTTTTTACAAAAATGTAGGGATTTTTGGATTTAGGAGGTCAGGTTTTGAGTATCGTTAGCATGCAATTTTATGTTTTAAGAATCAAAAATATAATTACACAAATTCATACTTTCAATATACAATACATACAACTCAAAAAAAAAGTTGGATATCTATAGAGATACGGACATGGCAACGTCTTAGGAACAAGATGATGCCATATCTTTTAATAGAAATAAAGGTTTTCAACCTACAAAGGGCTTAATTGTATAGAAACCTCAAAAATCTAAATCAACATTAACAGCAGTTTTCTGCTGGAGGTCATTCTGCAGGGCATGAGCAGTGCTCAACCTATTCCTCCTTGGACAAAGGAGCAGGTTTCGGTCCTGCTGATGGGTTAAAACCTACGGCCATCTCCAGCTCTAAGTTGGACAACCTGTGCAACTTCTTTAAGGTTAAGGAATGCCTCACACTGCCAGTAGTGATTATGACTCCAGCAAAAACCAGCACTGGTGGAAAATCAGCCAAAAAAAAAAGTGTTCCTTTAATTTTGAGCAGTGTAATAACAGTCATGTGTGTAAATACATATGACACTAGGTGATATAATTTGTCACTGTGGGCTTTTTTTTTTTTTTACAATAATGTGGGAGTTTTTGCATTAAGTAGGTCAGGTTTTGAGTATCATTAGCATCTAAATTTACAATTCAAAGACAGGAAAAATAATTACACAAATTCGTAGATTCAATTTTATGACTACATACATTAAATAACCAAATCAGTTGCACCACCAGACAATTTAATCTTTTTAATTTAATCTCAAATTAAACAGACTTCTGGTTGGATGCTAGCAATAGCTTGTAGTTGGATGCTAGCAATAGCTTCTAGTTTTATGATTAAATATATTTTTTCTAATTTTACATAAATTATGAAAACAAAAAAGGAATCAGACACAAAAATATGCCACATGTCAGCGACACATCACACAGTACAGAGCAGAATTAACCTCATGTTTGTGCAGTCAGCCACTTGGGATAAAATGCTCACAAATCCCTGTCTGCTGTCCAAACTTAAACACTTAACTTGTGTACTATAAGGAGTTATCTGTTAGGAACACTGCACCAAAGTAAGGCCCAACTGTGTGTGAAAAAACCTGCTGCATTGAAAAAGATGCACTACGTAAGAAAAAAAAAAGAATTCCAAGAATTTAAACTGGTTTATCAAGATATCCGAGCAGTGGGAACAAGCTGCAGTTCATGAGATGAACATTGTACAAGAGTGGGTCAGAATCTCAATTAAAAAAAAACAAACAAAAAAAAAAACCCCAATGATGACAGTACATATACTTGTATTGAGTTGCTTAAACAAACTTGCAGTGGCTCGATGGGTCCATGACATTGCTAAGATTTAGAGCTTCAGCTTGGAATAACGACAGGTACTGAATATCCAATAGTTCCACTGTCTTTTTGGTTCTGCTGATAAACATGTTCCAATTTACACATTACAGGAGCATAAAATACCACCTGAACACTTAACGGTTGTTTTGTGTGTTTAAGTCATATTTAACAGGTTTTTCTTGAATTTCCCCTTTCTATATATAGTATATACTATATGCATAGATAGATAAAGAGAGAGAAATAAAGAGAGAATTAAATAATTACTCACCCCAGGGTCTAAATTGTTGTTTTCTAGATAATTCGATAAGGCTCGTTAATTTCAAATTTGACGAGTGTACAAAAAAAGTGAAGCTCTATCTTGCTTTATGCTATCAATTCTAGGTATTACTTTACAACTAAACCACCTTTTAATAATTCATATATGAAACGGATACAGATATGAGAGATTATAATCGACGAATGAGATAGAACATATGCACTATATTTGATGCAATGATTTCCCCTTTCTTTATACATACTTATTTTATGCACTTAACACTTGAGCTGCGCTGCAGACCCAATCATAACCAAACGTGTGTATTTTGGTGTTATGTAAATCTTTTTTGTTTAGTTGAGTTGCATTCAAATGTAGTATTTGTGCTGTGTTAGGTAGAATAAAGGGAAACGGCTGTTTGTCAACAAGTGTGTGTTAATTGTGATACGGACACTTTGAATGAGGATAAAACCACATGACTGGGCAACAAAGCATCTCACAAAAAAAAAAAAAAAACCCCGCTAAGACCTAAATTGCTGTTATAAAACTCCCAATTCTTTTTCGCGGTTAACGGTTTATAGCCCTTAATCACCAAAGAGCTTGGTCTACGTACACGGCGCTAATATCGCTACAGTTTTGTTAGCTTCTTATATTACAGCTCGGTTCTTACCTTTTTCCTGGTTAAAAGATATAATTTCCTCCTCCTTTGGGTTAGCGACTTGGGTTATTATGGACATGTGGTCCATTTAGACGACTTGTTATTCCTGTGGTTTCCAACACAGTGATGTTGCGAATCCGCGCTGGCTCCGCTTGTTAGCCGCAGCTGCTAACTTGTTAGTAGCTTAAACCCTGAATGAGAGGCGACTCCGCAAAGACGCGGTGGTGAGTGGAAGGTAGACAGTAGCTGTCATTTATGGCCCTCCGCAGAAAACATCACTACGAGATAATATTTTTTGCAAATATTTTTTTTTGTTTTATTCCTAAGAGCAACAACAAAACTGGTGATGTTGAGTTGCTAGCTTTGCTTAAGCTAGCACCTGGCCTGGGGTTGGCGCTTCAGATTAAAAACGCCTGCGCTTCATGCAAAATGCCAGGCCAAAGGCCGGAACTACAACGGCAGTTAAATCGTTCGGAAGCCCTGAGGACAAAAAGGAGACCCGCAAAAACAAAAGTTGTCCAAAATAAAGTTCACTAACACATGTGAGCCAACAGCTGTAAAGTGTCGCCCCTACATTTCGTGTACAACATGGAGGTATGTATTTTGGGTAGTATGTGAAGCGGGGCAGTGTCACAGTGGGAGGCGATTGTTTTTTTTTTTCTGTTTTTTTTTTTTTGTTTGTTTTGTTTTTTGTGGACTCCCTCTGAGAGAATTACACCAACAATACGATTTTCTTTAGTACATTAAAAAAGCTTTTTAAGTTTTAATGGTCGTTCATGAACACACTAACCACAAGAGTTCACAAAACCAACACAAATCACAAGGTTATAATTATTAGCCCGCGGCTAATAACTCCTTATATAATAAGTCTAATAAGTCATTTTGATAAACATTGATGTTGCATCACAAGTCATTTTGGGTAGTTCTCTTCAAGCTGTAGGCAAGTCTGTCACGGTATCCCCACCCCATGTTTTCTTGAAAGATTCTTCCTACATAAAATAATTACTTACAACAACTTATAGAAACACGTTATTACTTATCTGCATGGTCTAAATCACTGTGTTTTAACACACAGCAAGGGTGCCTTACCTCTCCAAATATTGGTAACACATTTTTTGGACAGTCAGTGACATTGAAATTTCCTGGAAACAGTTTATTTCTTATATTTTGGTTTTTTGTCTTGTTAGAATAAAAAAAAAAAGAAACACGATTTCTAGAGTCAGATGCACTTGATCCCTCCCGACAGTATTATGCCCCCATCTAGCGGTTAATGTGGGAACTGTCTACTTTAGAGCGTACCTCTCCGTCTTTTAATCCAACAACATCAACATTTATGTTGGGCGGAGTGCTCTCTTTAATAATTAGTCTCAAGGTGTATTTTATTAATTTCATTTTTTTTTCATGTTTCTGTCTGTGAAGCTATTATATGGCATATAGCCAGGTGTGCTTGCATTTAAATGGTCATCTTGGTTCTGTCTATTTGACTTCCAACTGAAACACTTTCATCTTGGTGTTCAAAATGAAAGTGATCTCATCTTTGAACACACTTAGCATTAGATATTAGATTTTATATGTTTAGATTATATAAGTTATTTCTTGGTTGTTGTAAGCTGTGTAAGCACATAGCTTACTGGTTTGCTCCGCCCTAAATTCTCTCTATTGCTACTAATGTCAGATTTGTTCTCTAGCTGCAAAACAAAAGCAGGAAGGTGTAGAAATTCTGAAGATTCCGAGAAGAGATCCATATGATAGGATCAAAGTCTTGGATTTTTGGATGATTCTTTTTTTTTACGCCACAGCCCAACACCTGAAAACATATTGAATAATGAGAACAATGCAAACTTTAAATCTGCGATCACCTCGCAACACATTATAGGTCTCTATTAGTAGCCTAGCTAAAACAAATACCTCTCCCTCTCTTAAAATGTTTTTAATTCAATTATATCACTATTTTGTTCAATTCTTTCATACTTCAAAAAATTGGTCTGTTGTTTGGTAAACACTTTTTTACTGTAAAGTAGACAAAACCGCCATCTAGTGTCCAGACCAATTACGAATACTAAAATAGTAATTTGACATTGACCAGGATTTACATAAGTACACAACTGTAACTGTAACTAACTAAAATGTTCTAAGGACTCACATATACAATATATGTATAATAGGTATAATATGCAATATATTTAAAAAAATTTGAATTATTTCATATATATTTTAATTAAAATGGTTTTAAATGTCTGCAGATTTTTTTTGGCAAGCCCAAAATATATCACCCGCTGCCCCCCTCCCCCAGTTCCCCAATTTAAGTTAGTGGAATGTGTCAACTAAACTGGAAGTCCATACTAACAGTGTCTTCCAAAATTTAGGAACCACTAGTCTAGTTAAGTGTTTTTTTTTTTATTTTCTTCTTTTGTCTTTGTATACTCTCCTAAAAAAAAAAAAAAATCGAATGGACCGCGCTTGGTGGAGCACCCCTCACCATTGTGGACTCGGAAGGAAGGATAAAAATATCCACTTCTCTCTACCTACCTTCTCCTTCTCCTACTCCTACTCCTCCTCTGGGTGAGCCTGTAACATCCTGACTGGCTGGTGCCGGTGATTGCAGGCAGCGCCAGCTGCAAAGCCCCCCTTACAAGACAGATGAATTAGGAAAAAAGCTGCCGGAACCACCGCCGCTCCCCCTTCTTTATTTTATTTATTGTCTGTGCTGAAGAGTTGGGCTGGACACACTGCGGCCCTCCTCCTGCCAGAGTCAAGATACCAGGTTAGTGGAATCAAGTCTTGTCTTGTTTACTTGCTTGTGCACAAAGAGTTAAGCGAAGAGCCGCATTTCTATGCAGGACGAGCTCCTTCTTAACCATGGTAACACATCTCGTTTGTCCAAATGCATTTTCTTCAGAATACAAAGACACACACACACATGGAGCAATCCATCCAACTGACTTACTTTTTTTTTTTTTACCTATTTGCATCGCACTATTATTGGTGA
>NC_024326.1:6150324-6151254 GCF_000523025.1 Cynoglossus semilaevis
CCCCCCAACCCCCGTGCCCTGTGTTCAGATCACATAGCACTGCAGCTGTCCCTTGCTGAACAGCTCATCAAGTGAGCTATAAAAGGAAAAGCGGTAGGGTTGCGCAGCTGACGGCGCTGATTCCGAGGAGCCAGAGCCTCTCTGCAGTACTATTTGAGTCACTGTCAATGCAATCTTGAGAGCCGATTTGTAAAACATCACGTCTTTAAAAAAACCTCCGCCTCGTTCTGCTCGTGACATGGAGAGTCCGTGATACAGCGCAACCACAGCTATTAGATATATAGTACTTGATTTTTTTTTTTTTTTTAAATGACTTGCAATGTAAATAATGTATTCAACCTCCGAGAATCGACATACAAAGACAAACAATCCACGTTGAAACAGAAGTAGATGTAAAACCTTAACATGGCCATGAGAAGTTTAAAAACCACAGAGGGTCAGGAAAACTGGTCAACAACAATATTAATTGGGATTTAATTTGTCTGTTGTCACTGCACGGCTGTAATCATGTGTCTTTTTTTTTTTTTTTTTTTTTTTACACTCTTCTACCTATTAGACTTCCTGTGTAAAGAATCACTATGGGAATAAAGGCCGCCCTCCCCAGGTATGAGCTGTATCTCTACACAGCCGTACTGGCCACAGCCTTGATATGGACAGGCAGTTGGATATTTGAAGCTTCAAGTGGTGAGTGTGTGACGTGAATCACATTAATAGTGTGTGTGTGTGTGTGTGTGTGTGTGTGTGTGTAACCAGGGGTATAGGGCTAATGATTTAGGCTATTACCATACTGATTTAAATCCCCTGTAAAATAATAAGTTGCAATATTGTTTGTTTTTACATGACAGAAATGTGTTTTAGACAGATAGATAGATAGATAGACAGATGGATGGATAGATAGATGGATGGATGGATAGATGGATAGATAGATAG
>NC_024326.1:6151979-6157941 GCF_000523025.1 Cynoglossus semilaevis
TAGATAGGTAGATAGATAAAACTAAGCTCTAAAATAATAGCTTAATGCTAGCTGAGTATTCATATAATTTATAAGTTTATAAAAAACTAAAATAAGAAATTGATAGTTAAGTATTTAAGTATAGATTTTTTTTGCCAGAATGGTTGAACAAAATAGAGTTTTAAGAGATTGCAGAGACATGGCTAAATAATTAGCATAAAGTTACCTTAAAAAAAATAATGAAAAACTGTTCGAACTAAAGCTCAGGCCCCAACATTAAATATGAATCAATTGAATAGTAGAGCAGTACTGTACCATTATGTTTCCCAAGTTCCTCTCTGTTTTTTCCTCTTCTGCTCTAGACAACGCAAACAGAAAGGCCTTCAGAGAAAGCGTAAGACCAGGCTGGCATTATTTCGGCAGGAAAATGGTAATCATACCAAATATAATCCTTACTGTACACGTTTTTTTTTTTTTAAGCGTTAACCAGAGCTCAATTTTACTTCTGCAAATCATTCGAAAACGTTTGTTACACTTGAACACAAAAACATGTCTCTTCACTACAGGACGTGGCAGATTTTGAGTGGACCATGTGGTTCTCCTCATTCAGGAATCATATTCTTTTCACTTTTGCCGGTCATGTGATCTTTGCCAAGATATTCTCCGTAATAGCCCCGAAGGTGAGTGCATATGTGTGTGGTAGACGTAGAGAACCAAGAAATTAAATAATTGTAATTTGGCCCATAATTAAGGATGAAGCCCATGTTGTACGTGTACGTCTCTGAAAACCTGAGCAAAAATGGGTCGTTACGGACGTTGTTCAGAAGAATAGTGTACATTGAAGTATTTTCCAGACTCATTTTTTTCATCCTTTGGCTGGGTTTGCGAATTATACTCAGGTGCGACTTACAGTATATATTACAATATATAATTTCACATGTTTTGTTTTTCACACTGACAGCCGCTAGAGGGCACTCTAGGCTTGCGTACCAGTATCTGCTACTCCTGTACCACTGAAAATATACATGTTAGATTTACTTTTTGTGGGAAGTTACCATTGAGTTACCTTTCCTTTCGCACTGACAGCCACAAGAGGGCACTCTAAGGCTTTTGTACCAGTATCTGCTACTCCTGTACCACTGAAAATGGACATGTTCGTTATTTTCACACTGCCAGCCACTAGAGGGCACTCTAGGCTTGCGTACCATTATCTGCTATTCCTGTACCACTAAAAATGGACATGTTCGGTTTTTTCCCACTGCCAGCCACTAGAGGGCACTCTAGGCTTGCGTACCATTATCTGCTATTCCTGTACCACTGAAAAAGGAAATGTTCGTTATTTTCACACTGTAAGCCGCTAGAGGGCACTCTAGGCTTGCGTACCATTATCCGCTATTCCTGTACCACTCAAAAATTTACATTTAGTTAATTAATTTAGTTAATTTCACAATGACAGAGGGCTCTCTAGCCGGCAGGTGTGACTTTTATACCGGAGCGACTTATATATATGTTTTTTTCTTCTTCATTATGCATTTTTTGGCTGCATTTTTTGGCTCCTAAATCAATTTCACACCTGTGTTAAATTGATTTTGGAGCAATATAGGAAACATTCTACATGTGAATTGTTTTGGGTTTTTTCCCCCTTTTTGAGTGCTGCAATTCAAATTGAATTTTACTAATGTGTTATTGTGGTGTCACCCACAGCACAGATCCCTGATCTTTGGTCTGTATGGTGGTCTGGTAGTCCTCGTCACAATGGGCTGGAGCTTCGTGGCTCTGGTTCTGTCTCATTGTGTCATCATCTACAGTTTTGGTTTGATTAAAAGGAAATCCCTGTGTTTTGGAGCTGGTCTGGCCACATTAGCTTCCATTAAGCTAGAACCCTACAACTCCTGGCAGGTAAGTGATTCTTCCATATGTAAGGTCTGGACCTTAATGTATTCCTTTTGGCTAATGCTTAGCCAATTTCTGTGAACATTCGGCTTACTTGATTGTTTTTACTTACTTTTTTGTATACAATTTGTTTATATACCGTATACCGTTTTTCTCATATTTGGACTAACGTAATTATTTAAGTAAGATATTTATGTGTATACAAACCGTTTATTATCTATGTTTTTACTGTATTTTTCTTGAACTTTTTGGCCTCATTATGCTCTTCCGGGTCAACATTTTTCTAACTTTTACATAAGGGAGTGAAACACTTTACATGTCAGTTACAAGTTGCTAGCATACGTGTTGATATTCGGCATATTATGTTCTTTAATACTGTGCTATAGAGCCCGCGTCAATACAAATATATACTGTACATGACCATATTAAAAGCATCAAGTCATTGTCATACAATACAGTGGTCCCTCTCTATATCGCAGTTCTCTTACGGTACAGCACATTGCAGATTTTTTTTTTTTTCATTCGAATCTCGCAAGACTTTCGCTATATCGTGCGGTATTTTACAGTAAATCTGTCTGTCTGTCTGTTCATATAATTGTGTGTGAAAGGGTAATACAGTCTAGAGAGGGTTGACAACAGTGTGGGGGAAGTTCGTAAAGGGTTAATAGCAGAGGTGTGGACTCGAGTCTCATGACTTGGACTCGAGTCAGACTCGAGTCATGAATTTGATGACTTTAGACTCGACTTGACAAAATGTAAAGAGACTTGGAACTCGACTTGGACTTTAACATCAATGACTCGTGACTTCACTTGGACTCGGGCCCCTTTGACTCGACATTCTCACTGTGTACGTATGTGCTGTCGGCACAACATCCAATCAAATAAAAGGTTGGCCAATCAAATCGCGGGACAACCAATGAGAAAGAGCTGTCAAACAATGCGCGGGTTAAGAGAAAATGATACCAAAGATCGTGTTGTTCGGATTTAAAAACTACGATATGGTCAACAAAAAACGAGTGGCAGTGAGTGGAAGGGACTCGAGAGGACTCGAAAACAGAAACGGCAGGACTTGGGACTTGACTTGACACTTTTCAGTCTTGACTTGGATTCGACTCGGACTTTGCCTATTTTGACTTGAGACTTGATTCGGACTTGAGTGCAAAGACTTGAGACTTGCTTGTGACTTGCAAAGCAATGACTTCTGTTAATATATACGTAAATAATAACTATCTCGCCTCTTCTTCGTGGATTTTCCCTTTCTGCACGTGAGTGTCATGGGACACAACTGCCAAGATAGGAGAGGGGTCACTGTGTTAGCAAAGGCTACGTACACGATGGACTATATAACGATCCATTTAGTTGAGATTTATTTGTAATTTGGAACAAGAACGACTCCTTTTCCTTCTCTTTTTTTCCCCTCCCTTAGGAGTCCTTGGTAACTGGTTCTTTTGACCTGCAAGACATCCTGTTCTATGGAGGCTGCGGCTTCAGCATCATGCGCTGCATGAGCTTTGCACTAGAAAACTGCGAGAAGAAGGACGGAAATTTCACTTTCTGCGACCTGCTCAAATACAACTTCTACCTCCCCTACTTCTTCTTTGGACCCATCATGACTTTCGATAGGTTTCACACTCAGGTGAGGTCGCAATAAATGAGAGCAACCCTTAAGTGACGGTGAAAAAGGCAAATCAGCAATCATGACTAACGCAAGCGTTGTCGTTTTTAAAGGTAAACAACACTCGGCTGAACCGGAAAGACAGGGAGTTGTGGAACATCACCACCAAGGCTTTGTTGCACCTTGGGGTCATTTTGGTGGTGGACGTCTTCTTTCACTATCTCTACATCCTGTCAATCCCCAGCGACGTGACGCTGGTTGCCAAGCTGTCTGACTGGTGTCTTGGTGAGTTTTAACCTGCAGTGACTGTCAGTCAATCATCCATCCATCCATCATTCATTGTTCATCATCTTTTTTTTCTTCTTCTTCATCATTTTATCACTCTCCGTAACTCATATACAACGTGAATGTTCAAATAAGAACACAGGGTAGAGAAACGCTTGCGTTTATTTGAAGCAAAATGATTTTTAAATATAAGAAAAATGAAAAAGAAAAATGAAAATGAAGCCTCACTGAGCTGAAATTGAACATTTCAAAAATAAAAATAAAACATTTTTGAATTAAAGGGCTTGTGCTTAAAGTGCATCACTAAACTGAAATTGAACATTTTTCCTCTTTGGCAATGTTTTTTACAACAAAATTGGATTGTTTTCGACCGAGTTTTCTTAATAGGAAAAACCTTCAATTGTTCTACCTCTCTTCATTTCCCTGGGTTTCGTCACATTTATTTACTTTTTTTTTTTGTTCGTTTAAGCCGACGCTCAACACACAAGACAGAGCGGTGAACAGGAGCTGAGCCAATCAGAGACAAAGACCCGTCTGTGCTTTGTCTCTTATTGGTTTAGACCATGAAAAGAGCCCTGGAGCCCTGATACTGACTTACAAAACTGCAGAAAATGATAGCATTGTTGCTTACACCATACTTTAGAAATTGATGTATACCATATTTTCCGGACTATAACTCACACTTTTTTTTTATCCTTTGTTTGGGTTGTGACTTATACACAGGTGAGACTTATACATTAAAATAATTAAAAATGTTATTTTCACACTGACAGTCGCTAGAGGGCACTCTAGGTAGTACCTGTATCAGCTACTCCTGTACCACTGAAAATGTACATAATCTTTTTTTTTTTTTTACATTGACAGCCACTAGAGGGCACTTTAGGCTCGTGGACCAGTGCCTGCTACTCCTCCACCACTTCAAATTTACATATTACTTATCACATACACACACAGCCGCTAGAGGGCACTGGTATGACATACTCTGGAGATTATATATATTTCTTATACTCCGGAAAATACGGCAATTGACAATGCATTACCAAAGGTTATTGTTTTAATTTTTGTTGCAGTTTTTGAGGGTACATCAGCCTTTTTGTTACTTTGTTAAATTTGGACCGGGATGTCCAGAGATAGTAACGGCCTACTGTCAGTAGGTACTGTAGATGGCAAAATCTTTCCCGAGACATCGGGGCTAGTGGTAATAAAAGTCAGACTATTTAATACTTATTTTCCTCCCTGCTTCGACATGCAACAAATCAACCCCCTCTCCTCACACTTTTGCAGCTGGTCTGGCTTATTCCAACCTGGTGTACGACTGGGTAAAAGCAGCCGTGATGTTCGGTGTCATTAACACCGTGGCTACACTGGACCACCTGGACCCTCCCCAGCCCCCCAAGTGTATCACGATGCTCTACGTCTTTGCCGAGACGTACGTGCGACATCAACTTCCTTTTTGTGCAAACTAAAAGCAAAAATGATAATTCTTCTTACGGATAATATTTCCTTTTCAGGCATTTTGACAGAGGCATCAATGACTGGCTGTGCAAGTGAGTGCCAGAATTTTTTTCTCCCCGGTGCATTTAAAAAAACGATTTCTCTCATAAGGAATCATTCGTAAAAAATAATTAAATGTGAGCTGTAACCTCGCAGGTACGTTTATGACCACATTGGCGGAAATCATGACAATGTCTTCAAAGAACTCTTGGCCACTTTCTGCACCTTTGCTATTACCACCCTGTGGCTGGGCCCATGCGAGATAGTCTACATCTGGTCGTTCTTCAATTGCTTTGGCCTTAACTTTGAGTTGTGGGTGGCCAAGTTCTTTTCCATCCCGCCATTTTCTACAATTGAGGTTGGGACAACTGTGACTCTTGAGTGATTGCTAGAACTATTACCAGGACAACACCGAGCAGGCATTCATTTTCACATATTTGTTTGAATTTCTTCCAGGGCGCTATGGGCGAAGCTATGTCACGCAGGATCCGCGGTGTCTTTAACGCTGCGAACTTCTGGGCTATCGTCCTTTACAATATCCTGTCCCTGAACAGCTTAGAGTTCGCCAAGCTTGTTGGCAGAAGACTGATTTTCAAAGGTAAGAGTCATTTAAGTGCCTTTTTCCGTCCCACGATGGGGGAAATCCACCATTTTGAAAATTCACATTCACTTTGCAATTCACACAGGCTGCCACAG
>NC_024326.1:6158228-6166282 GCF_000523025.1 Cynoglossus semilaevis
AACCCCAACTTGACTTTGGTGACATCTTGGGCGCTAGATAACGGAAAGATCTGCATGACACAACAGGATGTATTCTGGCCCGCAAGTCAAAAAGTTAGCCCGTGCCTGAGTTAAACAAACCTGCTTGTCGATGACAGTAAGAAAAAAAAAAAGAGATAAGGTTAAAGTGAGGAAGAGTGTATCCTCAGTGCGCCATGGGAGTTTAGTCTAGGCTAGTGTAGTCTAGGCCTACAGAAAGATGACTAGATAGCCCGACATGGACTATCTATCTACAAAAGATCTATCTACTGTATTTCATTTTAACAAGACATACAAAGAGATTCGTCTAGGCTAGTGTAGTCTAGGCCTACAGCAGGATGACTAGATAGCCCTACATGGACTTTCTATCTACAAAAAAATCTATCTACTGTATTTCAGTTTAACAAGACATACAAAGAGATTCAAACCAAGATGTAGGCCTTACCTCGGCTTCTCACCGGTTTAAAAGAAAATCTGTGGGTCTTTTCTCTTTTTTTTTTTGTTTTGCGTCTTATCGGAGCTTTTGATTTCACCGCCTCTGGGTCTGTTTCCCTCTCGTCTGTTTCTTTCAGGTTTCCCTCTATCCAGTCTTTCCGTGTTGTTTGTGACCTACTGCGGTGTTCAGCTGGTGAAGGAGAGAGAGCGACAGCAAGCCCTGCGGGAGGACGACGAAAAAGCCGTAAAGGAGAAAGCAGAGTAAACGTAGAAGGAATTGATCAGACTTCAAGGTCAAGTCGAGAGCCTCCCGCACATTCTTCCATGCCAGACATGACATGAACTGAAAATGAAACAGACTGGTGCTCACGTGTTTAATGTTTCAAATAACTGCAATTCAACTTACTGTAGATGATCACCAGAACCTCTGGCACAAAACCACCATAAGTGCATTATCCCTCTGTGGAAAATATGATTTTTTAATTAAATATAGGTCTAATGTGGCCCGCGAGTCTAACGTTTGCCCACACCTGTTCTAATAATAAAGGTTTAACGCCACTGTAGTGTAATATATAGGCGTTTTCATTTTTAAAGATATGGAATATATTTATAGTTTTCTTTACATACCTCCACTCATCGAAATCAAACTGCACTGCAAGGTTGACCACTACTGAACAAAAAAAAAAAAAAAAAAAAAAAAAAAAAATCAAAGATGAAGAAAAATCAATGTCTATCTACTGTCAAACCTTCAATAATATTTACTAATTTACCTCCTGTTTACCTTTAGAAAATTGGATGTACGTTTACATTTTCTTACATAAAGACAATAATAGTTAAACTGTCATTAAAGAATGTTGTCATCCTTATTTACGTATTTTGTGCGGGGGGGTCAGAAACCACAGGACAAACCAGAGGAGAGGTTAGTATCTGAGGTGTCACGTAAAAATACTGCATTTTGCCGAAGCGGGTACTGACGAAATATATTTAACGAGTATTATAATACTACTAGGATTTTTTTTTTTTTTGAGGAGTTTGACTCGGAATAAAGACATGTTCTTCTCCTCTTCTCCTGCAATCACAAGTTTCTGTTGATGTGAAAACACAGGAATAGAAGAAAGTGTGTTTTCATCGACATCGGATTTTAATCAGAAATCATTTTAATGTCATATAAAATAAAACGGTGTTATAAAAAAATGAATTAAAGGGTATATTAAACGTTTTTTTAATTTGATCAAAATCGGACGCTAAGTAAAACAACAAGTCTGGGAATTGACATTCTCTTTGAGTTCATTCTATATTTAAATATCACGACGAAAATTCCAATCGTTCGTCATTTACCTGGACGGCCACTATCAGTGATGATGTACAGTTAAAAAAAAAAATTTTAAAATAAAAACAGAAAAAGAATAACAGCCAACTGTTGAATTCAATAAAAACAGAAAAAGAATAACAGCCAGTTATTGTGTTGAATTGTGATTGATGATCCAATCCAAATTAAGTTGGATCATTTTCCGCAGTTAGTTTTGATGATGTCACAGCATAGAGCAAGGGTGTCAGACTAATGTTCTTGGAAAAGGCCGGTTGTAATTGGTAGACCCTATAGCTGTGACTACTCCATAATGTATTAATAAATGTTTATGAAATCGATTATTATTTATTGACGTTACAAATTCTATACATTGCTCTGTGTGATAAAAAAATGTATTAACAGATAAAGATAAAGAAACTCAGCAACATGGACTATATTAAAAGGCAATTAAACACTTCTAAAACTCCAAGAGGCTACACAAAGTGGAACTGCCTTGAGTTTGACACGTGGCACAGAAAGCACACATGTGCAAACTCAGGCCCGCGGGCCAAATCTGGCCCACAGCGTAATTATATTTGGCCCACGAGATCATATCAAATGTGTACTAGAGTTGTCCTGCCAGTATATAGCCACTACATATTGGCTAAATTTATAGTATTAGCAGTATTTTTTTTTTTGTCGTTGGCCAAATATTTACATTAAAAAGAAACCCAACTCAAGGCTACAGATAAGGAGGCGATAAGAAACAAATACCACTTATGTGTGTTTTATTTCAAATTTAATTCGTTTTTTTTTTTTCCATTCTCATGTGTTTATAATACTACGCTAAGTTTGTTTCCATCTGAAAAATTCTACGTTACATACATCTGGAGAGAAGGGAAAACATGCACAATTGCAAATGTCAATTTTTCAATAACTATTAGGTTTGGCTTGCGACTTTGTCCCAATTTTCAATAAATATTAAGTTTGGCTTGCGACTTTGGCGTCCCAATTTTTAATTTTGGCCCACCGTGAATTTGAGTTTGACACCCCTGGCGTAGAGGTTGGAAATCAGTGTTATGTAGGGGTCGGTTATTGTTAAGTTATTGTTCATCGCATGGCAATGCTGTTGGCCACATGGAAGCCCATGGAAGTTCTTAGTTGGAGTCTGTGTAATGCGGGCTTCATCTGTTCACCTAGTTCTATAAATACCCACCAGTGAGTGACAGCAACAGACAGCTGCAGCCCGGCAGCCAACCATCCGGTCTGTTTAGGTCATCCGCCGCCATCTGAGCAGCCCTATTGACTTCTCTGCTCTGTTGTGGTGGAGTGAAACCAGCGAGTGAGTGAGTGAGACCACGAGACCCCGAGCGACACCAGAACGCCGAAGAAAATGGCTGCCGTCAACATAGATCCGATGGAGCAACCTCGAATGTACCAACAGACGCTGCTACAGGACGGACTCTGCGATCTGTTGGAGAATGACAAGTTCGTGGACTGTGTCCTCAAGATCAAGGACAAGGAATTCCCGTGCCACCGCTTGGTTTTGGCAGCAAGCAGCCCGTTCTTCAAGGCCATGTTGCTGTCCGACATGGAGGAGAGTAAGAAACATCAGATTGTCCTTAAAGACGTAGATCCAGGTGTTATGGGGGTGATCCTGCGCTACCTGTATACCTCCGACATTACTCTGACGGAACAGAATGTCCAGGATATTTTCATTGTCGCCAACATGTATCAGATCCCGTCTATCTTCTCCGTGTGCGTGTCGTACCTTCAGGAAAAGCTCGTGCTGGGAAACTGCTTAGCTATCTTCAGACTGGGGTTGCTCTTGGACTGTCCCAGCCTCACTCTGGGTGCTAGAGACTTTATCTGTGAACGTTTCCAGGTTGTGATCAGGGACCCTGACTTCCACCAACTGAGTCCTAGCGAACTGGCCATTATTATCACCTCAGATGCCCTTAACATCAAGCGCGAAGAGCTGGTTTTCGAAGCCCTAATGGACTGGGTCAAACATGACGAGACGAGTCGAACAAAGGATCTGCCGGAGCTGCTGCACTGCATCCGTTTTAGGCTGATGCCTGTGGATTACTTCAACGAAAACGTCGAACGCCACCAGTATATCAGGTTCAGTCAGGAAGTCAAGAAGGAACTGGATCTGGTCAGGGATGCTCAAAAAGGACGTTTTCCAAAACCCAAGAGGCAAGACCGCGTAGGATCAAAAGGTCGAGAAGGATCCGAAAATGATGAAGAAAGGGACGAGGAGGAAGGATACCTGCCTGGGATTCTCAACAACAACCTACGGTTTGGGATGTTTGAGATGGACCTAATTCTAATGATCAGTGACACGGGGACTGTGGCATACGACCCGGTAGGTAACGAATGCTTCGTGGTGTCAGAATCAACGGAAATTCCTAAAAACCACTGCAGCCTGGTCACAAAGGAGAACCAGGTATTTGTGGTTGGAGGCCTTCTGTACAACAAGGACGACCAAGATGAACCCTTCAGCTCTTATTTTTTACAGGTAGACCACCACTTACTCTCTAAAACAGGCCTGGGCCACAATTATCCTAAAGAAACATATATTAATACAACCGTCCACAAATGTCTGAATTTTTTTTTTCATGGACCAGTAAATAAAACTAAGACCAATGAAAAACATCGCTCAGAAACGGATAATAAATAAAACGGAAAATTCGTTATGCATTCTTTCTGTGCGGCCTGGGACCAACTGACCCACGGAATGGTGCGAATAAAACTAAGACCAATGAAAAACATCGTTCAGAAACAGATAATAAATCAAACGGAAAATTTGTTATGCATTCTTTCTGTGCGGCCTGGAACCAACTGAGCCACGGACTGGTGCGGGTCCGGGACCCGGGGCTTAGGGACCACAATCTTACATTAATACATTATGGAGTACTTAAATCTATACAGTCTTAGTTACAACTGTACTGCTGATGTTGCCCCCCCCATGCTCTAAAACATCTACCGTCAAGTCCTACAAAGTGCTTGTTTATCTGACATTTCTTTGATTATTATTATTATTATTATTTTTCTCAACCAGCTTGACCCGGTGAGTTCAGAATGGTTAGGGATGCCGTCGCTGGTCAACCCTCGCTGCCTATTTGGATTAACAGAAGCTGGAAACTCGATATATGTGGTTGGAGGAAAAGAACTGAAGGAAGGTGAACATGCCCTGGATTCAGTCATGATCTACGACAGACAGTAAGTACAGACCATAAAGCACGTGTAGGACACTGTACTGGAGCTACCCTGTGGCCGAAACGTGAAGGTTAATGATACAACGCACAAAAGGAAGTGCGGCAAAACGTTTAGGGGCGATTCATATTGTCATTTCCTGTCATGCTGTATCAGCTTTTTTCAACTCAATGGGATAATCATTTGCATAATTTTTTGGAGGTTTAACCTAAAAAAGAAAGAAATAAAACATGACTCGCTCAGTAGAACGTTTACCGATGTTGAAAATAAGGCTGTCTAAATCTTCCATAGATTGGATTTACGCAAGGTTACATCACACTTAGTGTCGCCTCTGTGGGTTCAGGTGCGGCTATGTCTGTTACATATACACACGTAACATGTTACATATCTTTAAAAGCGTTTCAAATACAAGCATTTCAATAATTGGAATTAAAAATATATAAATCATTTTTCCTACCAAACTAATGAGTGAAGTCTACCTCTAAATGTCTATTTTATGCATACATTTGCTTTGTTTCAAGGTCATTCAAATGGGGAGAATCTGATCCTCTGCCATATGAAGTCTACGGCCATGGGACGGTGTCACACAATGGTCTGGTCTACGTTATTGGAGGAAAGTCTCAGAGCAAGTATGTGAAAAGCAATATATTTATAAAAAATATTTAAATATAAAATATCTATCCATCCATCCATCTATCTATCTATCTATCTATCTATCTGTTTATCTATCTGTCTATCTATCTATCTATCTATCTATCTATATCTATCTATCTATCTAATCTATCTATCTATCTATCTATCTATCCATCTATCTATCTATCCATCCATCTATCTATCTATCTATCTATCTACCTATCCATCTATCTATCTATCTATCTATCTACCTATCTATCTATCTATCTATCTATCTATCTATATCTATCTATCTATCTAATCTATCTATCTATCTATCCATCTATCTATCTATCCATCCATCTATCTATCTATCTATCTATCTATCCATCCATCCATCCATCCATCCATCTAATCTATCTATCTATCTGTCTATCTGTCTATCTATCTATCTGTCTATCTATCTATCTATCTATCTATCTACCTATCTATCTATCTATCTATCTATCTATGCTGTACTGCTGCTGGAGCTTAAATTTCCCAAAGGGAACTCCAGAGGGAGCTCCATTTATCCACAGCATATTTTGAGGTGTTGTGTCTCGGCAGACAGTTTACAGATTAACATCTGTGTAATGTCCTGCCTATAACATCATTATAGACAGAACAGGGTTACAAACATTAGGATGGACAGAAAACACACATACAGGAGTTTCCATGGAATAATTCTAGGTACAGTGATTAGTTATCAGTAAATGATTCATTACACTCACTCTGTCACTTGTTTTCATTCAGAAAATGTTTAAGAAGAGTCTGCGTATACAATCCCTCTAAGTTTGAATGGAAGGATCTAGCACCTCTGAAGACTGCCCGCTCCCTGTTTGGTATCGCAGTCCACAATGACCAGATTTATGTGGTGACAGGGGTCACTGACGCAGGCCTTACCAACTCTGTGGAAGTCTATGATATTAACACCAACAAGTGAGTCAAAAAAAAAAAAAAAATCTCTTTGTCACAAGGTAAGATATAACCTCAACATGTCAACATGGATGAAATGACTCACTAAGTATAAATAGCAGATCGCTAGGTCCTTAACTAGCACTCATTTTCCAGCTTTCTGCATCATACATTATATAGTAGCTTATATAACTTATAATAATTAATTTTCCGGACAATAAGTCGCAATAAGTTGTCTTGTCTTTTTTTCCTCCTTTGGGTGGGTTTGCGACTTATACCCAGGCGTGACTTATATATTAAAATATATAATTTCACGTTTGTTATTTTTACACTAAAAGCCGCTAGAGGGCACTCTAGGCTTGTGTACCATTATCTGCCACTCCTGCACCACTGAAAATTCATGTTCGTTTTTTTCACACTGACAGGCGCTAGAGGGCACTCTAGGCTTGTGTACCATTATCTGCTACTCCTGCACCACTGAAAATTCATGTTCGTTTTTTTCACACTGACAGGCGCTAGAGGGCACTCTAGGCTTGTGTACCATTATCTGCTACTCCTGCGCCACTGAAAATTCACTTTCGTTTTTTTCCACACTGACAGCCGCTAGAGGGCACTCTAGGCTTGTGTACCATTATCTGCTACTCCTGCAACACTGAATGTTTTGCATGTTCGTTATTTCCACACTGACAGCCGCTAGAGGGCACTGTAGGCTTGTGTACCATTATCTGCTACTCCTGCAACACTGAATGTTTTGCATGTTCGTTATTTCCACACTGACAGCCGCTAGAGGGCACTGTAGGCTTGTGTACCATTATCTGCTACTCCTGCGCCACCGAAAATTCACGTTCGTTTTTTTCCACACTGGCAGCCGCTAGACGGCACTGGTGCGACCTATAGTCCGTAGCAATTTATATACGTTTTTTTGTTCTTCATCATTATGCATTTTTTGTCTGGTGCGACTTATACTCCAGAGCGACTCATGGTCCAGGAAAATAGGGTACACATTTTTTCATCTCTGTAAATGCTTAATTACTGGTCTGTTGTGTGCTCCAGGTGGTCAGAGTTTACAGAGTTCCCTCAGGAGCGAAGCTCCCTCAATCTGGTTTCACTGGGAGGTTTCCTTTACGCTGTGGGAGGATTTGCCATGATGGCCAATGAAAGCAGTGAGGTCCCTGCGCCTACGGAGATGAACGATATCTGGAGGTAACAGCCCCGTAATGTTACAGCTGGTACTCACTAAACACGTCCACTCGAAGTTACGACGGGGAATTTGGTTTAGCGACAAGGAATTGCTGTTACGGCGAGTGGACAGCAGGTGGTGTTAGAGAGTACATACATACAGTATGTAGGCGCGTACCCAGCGTAGTGATATACGAGATTTTGCACTTACCCAGCGTAGTGATATACGAGATTTGGCACAACTAAGGGCAAACTAAGGCCCGGGGGCCGGATGCGGCCCGTTTAGCTTTCTAATCCTGCCCGCCAAACTTTTCCAAATGATATAATTTATCTATATCTTTATTTATCC
>NC_024326.1:6166419-6184817 GCF_000523025.1 Cynoglossus semilaevis
CCCGGCCCCACTGTCAAATTTTTAGGACAAATTTTGGCCCGCGAGTCCAAAAGTTTGCCCACGCCTGATTTAGCACAACAGGCGGCGGCAGCATCTCCTGTCTCACCAACTCACCCACTGAGTTATAACCCTCTCGTGTTCTGTTTAATTTGCAAAGTATTTACAATGTGGAATCATTTCAGCTCCTCACAATGTCCGAAAAACGTCAGATTACAATTTCTCCTGCTGGATCTGCTATTAACAAGCAAAGGAAAGCCATTGATCTAGACCAGGCATGGGGAAACTTAAAGTTCTACTTCTGCCTTGCAATACCCATGTTTCTCCAATAGATAGCATATAAAATGATAAAATCAAATTTTACGTGTCATTTATCTTAGTTCACACGGACGCTCCATCTATCTGCTCCTAACCCGACCCCCCGTTCAATTTTAGGAAAATAGTGGCCCTTGAATCAGAAAGCGTATATATATAGCATCAATTAGCGAAAGAAAATTAAGCCTAGATAGAGATAGTTATGCATGCAGCTAATGTTCCATCCATCCATTTTCATCTGCTTATCCGTTACCGTGTCGCGGGCGGTGAGTCCACTGGAAGGTACCAAACGCCCTAATTGGGATTCGAACTTGCCCAGGAGGTGAACTTATTTCACACCAATGACAGAGACAATGCCTCTGGGCCACAGCGCCACCCAGCTGATGTTCTGTCACTGAATAGAAAAACTGTAATTCTCTAAAGTCACGTTACAAATTTCCCCCGACAAAAAAAAAAACCTAAATCCAAAAATTTGAAATGATCGTTTTGTACGCTCAAAAAAAAAAAAAAAAATCACATTTCTTTAAACAAACTTATTTTTGTTACAGGTACGATGAGGAAGAGCAGAGTTGGAATGGGATTTTGCGGGAGATCACCTACGCTGAGGGATCCACTGTCCTTCCAGTTCGCCTCAACGTTTTGCGTCTCACCAAGTTATAACCATCGTTACCGTGTGCTCCTCCAGCCTAATAAACTATAATTTTGACTTTATTGTAATCGTACTCATTATAAAATAATGTCTGAGAAGATTTTATTTGATTTGATTTGTTTTTTTTAATTTTTTTTATTTGTCTCACAACATACATCAGAGGGAGACAGTGACGTGCTCGCATAGGTCTAAAGCAGGGGGTGTCAATTCACTCATTTTCACCAGGGGGCCACATCAGCAATACAGTTCCCCTTGAAGGGCTGGTTGTAATTGGAATACTGTATAGATCAGGGGTCCCCAGCCGCCGGTTCGCGGACCAGTGCTAGTCCATAGGTCATTTGGTACCAGGCTGCTGTGGGACACAATGAAAAAAATGTACTTAATTTTTTTACCAATTTACTTAATTCAAAGTAAATCCTGTCATATCCATTTACTTTGACCAGTCATTGGAACTAAAAAGTTGGGGACTGCTGGTATAGCTATAACTACTACATAACTGTGTCTAATGCATGTTTCTGCAACTGATTATTATTTATTCAAGCTACAAATATTGTTCGTTGCTGTGTAATTTTTTTTTTTTTGAATTTTTTAGGTTAAGTAACTCTGCTGCACGGACTTTACTAAATGGTTTTTAGGCTCCTGCGGGCCACACAAATCGGCTTCGCGGGCCGCATTTGGCCCCCGGGCCTTGAGTTAGACACGTGGTCTATAGGAAACAGAAGACATTTCTGTTTGTCCAGATCCTGTGACATGTACATCTGTTTGTTATATTGATTGTTTTTCTTTGTGTGGATATGAATAAATATATATTGACTAGATGTCAATTTCATCTATAAATATTTATAAAAAAAAAACACAACAGTTCATCATCATCTGCAAACATGTTGAGTTCAAAACATTGACCTACAACAGTGCAAATGCAAACAAGTCACTATAATCTATTTACATGTATTGGCTGTTTGTGATATTTAAAATATGGTATCGACATTTTAAAGATCTTTATACACATATCAGTACAATGGGATGTTGAACTTTTAGTAGAAGTTTTATGGATATGTCCTCTTACTTTGCTGTATTCCAGTTGTTTCACAAACCACTGGTTTGAAACAAAAAGACGCATAGCCAAAGAGTCGTTTTAGGTTGAATAACTTTTGTCTTAAAAGAAGTTCGCAACAATGACCTCATACAAATATTATCCCAATGTAAATTCTATGGGCCAAACATAAAAATAATCGCGGGCGAGTCTAAGGATGCACAGAAGCAGCCCACAAATTCTGCAGCCCATAGCCTAGTATTTGAATATATATTTTTATAATATATATATTTTTGGCTGGTGACTCAGGAAAGTCTGGAAAATACAGTAAATGCAGTATTTTAAACCCTTTTCATAATAACATGCTGGGGTCCAAGACCACCATTTCTTTTATGTTGATTTACATCGGTGCTTGTCTTTGATTTGCAACTTTTTTTTTAAATCAGTCAAGCTAACAGAACTCCCTTAGTTTATTGCAGCATCGGTAAACTAAGCAAACAGACTTAGTACTGATAAGTTCATGGTTTTCTTCCTGCCTTGTACCTGATGCTATGTGACAGGCAGCGGGGATCAAATTACACTGAACAAACATTTGCCTCAGAACCATAGCGTGTTGACTTTTGGTCACACCTTTCAAACACCCGCCACCACTTTTGGTCACACCTTTCAAACACCCGTCACCTTTATGGTAAATAAAGAAAAAATAAAAAATAAATAGAAAAAGTCCATAAAGTTGAGCTTCAGATGGCAGAGTAATGCACCTGATATGCAGAAGTACGTTGCATCGAAGGGCTGCTTTTGGTCAGCATAGTTATGTGGGTGCTCAAGTTGTTCCCATTGCTGCCTGTAGAGGGGTGCTGGTGTTTAGAGTCAGTGCCCAGGAATCTCTGCAGCATCCACCTGCGCCATTTACGCCTAATTTCTATCTGCACCTACCAAAAAAAAAGACAAGTGTTGGATAATTAGGATAAGGAGGCTCGGGGTAATGTTAAATGAAATTTAAAAGGGTCAGTAAACACGATGTTTTATTTTACCCACCTCTCCATTCAGAAAGCAGTACAAAACCGCAACAACAAAGCCCTGTCGGTGGGATAAGCAAATAAATATATGATGTTATTGCCATTAGTATTGTCATTGTTGTTAAAAAACAACATGGAAAAACGTTTGTGATTTGTAAAAGGATGATGACAAGAAATTTACGATAAGTTTAGGCCTTACACAGGCGCCGCATTATTCCATCTGTGTTTTCTGTACCATATTTGCGTTCCGGAGTATAAGTCGAACCAGCTAGCTAGCTAGAGTGCCCTCTAGTGGCTGTTGGTGTGAAAATAACGAACGTGTACATTTTCAGTTGCACAGGAGTAGAAGATACTGGTACACAAGCCTAGAGTGCCCTCTAGCGGCTATCAGTGTGAAAATACCAAAGGTGAAATTTTTTTTTTAATATATAAGTTACACCTGAGTATTGGTCGCAAACCCAGCCAAAAGAGATAAAAAAAGGTGCGACTTATAGTCCAGAAAATATGGTACTTGTATTTGACTTATCAAAAATGTAAATATTGGCAAAACCATACATTTGCATTTATACAGTATATGTATGGACAACCTGATTTTTTTTTGGGTGATTTTTTTTTTTTTGACTGTAAAGTGGCATCACTACATTCCCTCAGTCTCGCTACAAGAAGAGAACATCAAGAAATATTAGATAGGTCAGGCCTTGCGGTCCATTTCAGTGTGACACTTGTGATGAACTAAAAGTTCAACACCTAGTTTGTGAGCTGCTAGGCAATATTACCTGAAATGACCCCAGGATAAGGTCGAACACCATCCTGATGTGAGGATGTATGTGGTCAGGAATAAAGGCGAAAATGATGTAGTTGATCCCAAAAAGAGGTATCAACAAGAGCGTGGATTTAGCCAGTCTTCTGAAATAAGCCATGAAAAGTAAAAAAAGAAAGGTTACATTATAATCTTTTTCCAATACAATTATTAAAAAAAAAGTTGAACATTGACTGTAAATAATACATGGACATAGCCATCTGGTTGCCAAAAGTGAAGCCCAAGTACTGGGCTGGAAGTACCCTGGTGTTGGAGAACTAATCAAAAAAAATAAACAAAATTTACCATGATGGGACAATGGTGGTGGCGCTTTGGCCCAGAGGCAATGTCTCTGTCATTGGTGTGGAATCCCAGGGTTCACCTCCTGGGCAAGTTCGAATCCCGATTAGGGCGGTTAATACCTTTCAGTGGACTCACCACCCGCAGGAAGGTTTAGGGGGGTTGGTACGGTGCATTGTGATTTGGGTGGCGGTGCTGCCCCCGTGACCCGCTAACGGATACGTGGATGAAAATGGATGGATGGATGGATGGATGGATGGTCTAACATGTGACCAACATTTTTAACAGTACAATTACTAATTTATGGAGGTCGCACTGGTGCATTTGACGCTGCCCGGGTAAAAACATAAATCTTTGCAAGCGCATCACCTCTCTATGTTCTGTGATCGAACTGACACTTGTGGTAGGATCATATCATGGTCTAAACCAGGCATGGGCAAACTAAGGCCCGGGGGTCCAGATGTCGCCCGTTTAGCTTTTGAATCCGGCCCGCCAAACTTTTCAAAATGATATAATTTATTTATATTATCATTATAGTTCCGCCTTTTCCCTGCAATACCCACGTTTCCCCAATAGAAGGAGTAGAAAATTATAAAAGCATCGTAGCATTTTAGCCTTTTTGCCTGAGTTTTACATGTCATTTATCTTAGTTCAGACCAACGCTCCATCTATCTGCTGCTGACCCGGCCCGCCTGTTCAATTTTAGGACAGTTGTGGCCCGCCAGTCAAAAAGTTTGCCCACGCCTGGTCTAAACCATGCTGGATGCGGCCCATTTAGCTTTTTAATCCGGCCTGCCAAACTTTTCCAAATTATATCATTTATTTATAATAATATTATTGTACTTCTGCAATACCCACCCATTTCCTTAATAGATGGCGTAGAAAATGATAAAAGCATTTTTGCATTTTAGCCTTTATGCATGACTTTTACATTTATCTTAGTTCGCACGAACGCTCCATCTATCTGCTCCTGACCCGGCCCGGCCGAAAAACTGATTTTTTTTTTTTCAATTTAGAAAACTGAGCCTACACCTTTTTATCCATCACTACTGCTGACATTCCACTCAGACAAGTCAGACAAGACACGGAGATCTCAATCCTTGGTAAGATGCTAAGCCCCAATCCGAGCCCTGTGCAAAGTTACTTTGGAAAATCTGAGGTGAGCACTTTTATCTACCTGCAAAGCTTTCATTTGAAACCATAGTTCTCAACTGGATGGCTATGTCTACTTCTTACATGGAAAGTGGACCTACAAGTATTGATTGGATTCCTTTCTGCCAATGTCTGGACTGTTCATCTTCTGTAGCAAAATCCGGATGATAAAAGTGAAAAGGAAAAAATTCACCTGCCCAGAGAGAAATTGACATCTTGATGCTGCCGCTACAGTTAACACTCAGCTGTAAACAAGAACGCTCTTCACGAAGGCCGCTGCTGTCACTTACAAGTATAGTCGCTAAAATAGGAGTTTTGACGATCCACCACGAGCTGTCGTCAATTGTCTCCCAACATCTGTGAGGAGAGGCGAGAAGGTTATTTTTTTAGTTTCTGTAGTTGCAGCTTTTACTTCTTTATCTTGTGAGAGATATTAAGTCACTGCAGAGTATAAGTCGGTAATTACGGTACTTTCGATAATAACAAAATCTCTGGTTGACCAGACAACATTTGGATGGTAAATGTGACTTTGAAAAGGCATACATTGCGTCAAATGACATGTATCAAAGCAACATGTACATATACGAATATTGTGACACCTGCAAAGCAGGAAGCGATATATTGACGGTGAATGTCGGGACATTTGTTGAAGATACGACAAAGACTGTCCAAAGCAAATACAGTGATCCCTCTCCCATCACAGTAGTTGCGTTCCGAGACCAATCGCGAAAAGGGAGAATCTGTAAAGTATAGGCGAGATAGGTATTGTATTATTTATGTATATATTTACCCCTTTACGAAGCTCCCCCACCCTGTATTACCAATGCTGTGTTCGATCTCCTCGCAACGTCTTTTTGTTAATTTTCTCTATATTTAACTGTATTTTTAGCTGTTTTAATTCTTTTAGGTTAGGTTAGAAAATGTTTTTTATCACAAAATAATGAAAACATAAAAAAACTATATTTACCGTAAAATACCGAAATATAGCGAAGATTTCGCGAGATTGGAATCTTTGGAACCCTAGAAGTTACTCTTTGAAGTAAATGAACATTTTCTTTTGCATTACGCTGTACATCTAACCTTGTGTGAAGCTCATACGCATCCCATTCATGCTTTTTTTTTATAAACAAGACTTAAGCCAAAACAGATGAGTAACTTACCCAGGATCATTTGATAAGGTCTTGGTAATCACCCAGGCGGCGATGAAGATAGTAGGAACTCCTAAAAAACACAGGTCAGGACAAAACACCCTAAAACGGTTTTATATATATATATATATATAATGAAATCTGATTTATATGATTTTTTTTAATGCTGAGTAGAATAGAAAGCTAACTGTAAGACCCGGTTTTATGATCAGTCTCATACAATTTTTTTCCCTTTTTTTGCACACTGTGTTAAGCCCATGTATATACTGTACATATAAATATCCCATCTTAAAAATAATTGAGAATTATGTTTTTATATCTCTATTTATTATTACGGAATAAGCTAGCGTTTGTTAATTTAATGAGCGGTTTCTTTTTAATATACACTCGCACCACAGAAAACGGATGGTTCATTAGATGCATCGATTTTATCATTATTTTTGACAAGGTGCTGTTTTTCTTTTATATGATTCTGACTTCTAAATATGCACTGCAGAATTTGAGGCAGCAGTGCAACAGATATATTTCAATTTAAATAAAAAAAACTTTACTTTTGAGTTGAAACAAACACTGGTAACTTCAATAAACTACAATTTGGAAATGTCCCTTTTTTTTTGTGTATTGAAAAAACATTGTACCAAACAGAAACCACAAACTGTTTAACTGTGCTGAAAACAATTTGATACCAAATTATTTTGATCCCAAATTACCGTAATTTCCGGTCTATAAGCTGCCGATATATGTAGAATTATTTTTTTCTTTTTAAATTTAGTGGCCTATATTCAGGTGCATTAATATGAATAGAAATTACGGTAATACAGACAGGTAAAAGTGAAAGTAAACGTGAATTATTTGTCATTGTGACACAAGCTGGTGTCCTCAACCCTCCGAACCAACCACCGCCAAGCCATCACTGCCCCAGGTGATAGTATTGACACTTAATTACAAGTATCAATCCTGAAAACAGACATTTGGTTTGGTATTGCCAGTTGTAGCTGCAGTAGATATTAATATTAGAAAAGATCGCTCTGGCGCTGTTTACATGGGCGCAAACAAGTGTGCAAAAAAATATAAGAAAAAAAAATTGGGGGGGGGAGAGACATGTGCCCATCCTCGGGTTACCTCTGGTTACGTCATCATGTCGGAGCTAAGCTATTGCTCCAGACATCAAACACTGAAGATCCTCCAATAAAAACTGCTCTGCATGCATAAAGATATGATGCAACGTACCCCATCCAATCAGGATGTACCACCAGAAGTACTTTTTCTCAGAGAAGAAGGAGACAACCAAAAGAGTGTAGAGATAGAGGCCCTCTACCAAAAGCCAGAAGTAACTGGCCATGATGCCGTACTGGAAGAAGACCACCACTGCCTTACAGCCCACCTACAAGAAAAAAAAACAAAACATCAAAGTCAAAGTCATGTCGAAGATGAATTAGAACCTACACAGACGCTTTAAAGCGTGTCCAATGATAGTCCAGATATACCTATATCTACAGAAAAAACTGTCAATAATACACTGCCTGGCCAAAAAAAAGGGTCATACACTCGTCGTTGGACCACCTTTAGCTTTGATTACAGCACACATTCGAGGGCGTTTGGTTAGGAGAAAAAGAGAAAAGATGAAGAATAGAAGTGTTAGTCTGAAGTTTGGAACTTTGAATGTAGGTACAATGACAGGGAAAAGTAGAGAAATAGCTGATGTGATGGAGAGAAGAAGAGTAGATATTTTGTGTGTGCAGGAGACCAGGTGGAAGGGCAGTAAGGCTAGAAACATTGGAGGAGGCTACAAACTGTTTTATCATGGTTCAGATGGGAAGAGAAATGGAGTAGGGGTGATCCTAAAGGAAGAATATGTAAGAAATGTGGTAGAGGTGAAAAGAGAGTCAGACAGGTTGATGTGTGTGAAGGTAGAAGTAGAAGGAGAGATGATTAATGTTGTTAGTGGTTATGCCCCACAGGTGGGCTGTGAGTTGGAAGAAAAGGAGAAGTTCTGGAAGGAGCTAGATTGGATGGTAGAGAGTATCCCCAGGAGAGAGAGAGTGGTGATTGGAGCAGACCTAAATGGTCATGTAGGGGAAGGGAACAGAGGAGATGAGGAAGTGATAGGCAGGTTTGGTGTTAGGGAGAGAAACGTAGAAGGACAGGCAGTGGTAGATTTTGCAAAGAGAATGGAAATGGCTGTGGTAAACACATATTTCCAAAAGAAAGAGGAACATAGGGTGACTTACAAGAGTGGAGGCAGGTCCACACAGATAGATTATATTCTATGTAGAAGATGTAATCTGAGGGAGATTAGAGACTGTAAGGTGGTGGCAGGTGAGAGTGTAGCCAAACAACATCGGATGGTAGTGTGTAAAATGACGATGGAGGTGACAAAAAGGAAGAGAGTGAAGACAGAGCAGAAGATCAAGTGGTGGAAACTAAGGAAAGAGACATGTTGTGAAGACTTCAGGAAGGAAGTAAGGGCAGTTCTGGGTAGTGTTGAGATATTCCCAGATGATTGGGAGACTACAGCTGCAGTGATGAGGGAGACAGGTAGGAAGGTGCTAGGTATGTCCTCTGGGCAGAGAAAGGAGGACAAAGAGACCTGGTGGTGGAATGAGGAGATCCAGGAGAGTGTGCAGAGAAAGAGATTAGCGAAGAAGAGATGGGACAGTGACAGAACAGAAGAGAACAGACTGGAGTACAAAGAGAGGACAAGGGAGGTGAAGAGGGAAGTGGCCAAGGCCAAACAAAAGGCATATGAGGAGTTGTATGAGAGTTTGGAAACAAAGGAAGGAGAAAAGGAGTTGTATAGATTGGCGAGACAGAGAAATCAAGCTGGGAAGGATGTGCAGCAGGTGAGGTTGATTAAGGACAGAGAGGGGAATGTGATCACAAGTGAGGAAAGTGTGCTGAGAAGATGGAAGGAATACTTTGAGGAGTTGTTAAATGAGGAAAATGAAAGGGAAAGTAGAAACGAGGAGCCAGAGACTAGTAGGAAGAAGGTAGATCAGGTTAGAAAGGATGAAGTTAGAAAAGCCCTGAAGAGGATGAAGAGTGGAAAGTCAGTTGGTCCTGATGACATACCAGTGGAAGTATGGAAGTGTTTAGGAGAAGTGGCAGTAAATTTCCTGACTGGTTTGTTTAACAGAATTTTAGAGACTGGCAAGATGCCTGATGAGTGGAGAAAAAGTGTTCTGGTGCCAATTCATAAGAAGGGTGATGCACAGAGTTGTAACAACTACAGAGGGATAAAGTTGATGAGCCATACAATGAAGATTTAGGAAAGAGTAGTTGAAGCTAGGTTGAGGCAGGAAGTGGAGATTTGTGAACAACAGTATGGTTTCATGCCTAGGAAGAGTACCACAGATGCAATATTTGCCTTGAGGATGTTGATGGAGAAGTACAGGGAAGGTCAGAAGGAGCTGCATTGTGTATTTGTAGATCTAGAAAAGGCATATGACAAAGTGCCAAGGGAGGAATTGTGGTTTTGTATGAGGAAGTCAGGAGTGGCAGAGAAGTATGTTAGTTTGGTGCAGGACATGTATGAGAATAGTACAACAGTAGTGAGGTGCGCTGTTGGGAGGACAGAAGACTTCAAAGTGGAGGTGGGACTACATCAAGGATCGGCCCTGAGCCCCTTCTTGTTTGCTGTGGTGATGGACAGATTGACAGATGAGGTCAGACAGGAGTCCCCATGGACTATGATGTTTGCAGATGACATTGTGATCTGTAGTGAGAGTAGGCAGCAGCTAGAAGAGAACCTAGAGAGGTGGAGGTTTGCACTAGAAAGAAGAGGAATGAAGGTCAGTCGCAGCAAGACAGAGTACATGTGTGTAAACGAAAGGCAGAACAGTGAAATAGTGAGGCTACAAGGAGCAGAGGTGGTGAAGGTGCAGGAGTTTAGGTACTTAGGATCAACTGTTCAGAGCAGCGGAGACTGTGGAAGAGAGGTGAAGAATAGAGTACAGGCAGGATGGAACAGCTGGAGAAAAGTGTCAGGAGTGATCTGTGACAGAAGAGTGTCAGCTAAGGTGAAGGGAAAGGTTTACAGGACAGTGGTGAGACCAGCCATGATGTATGGTTTAGAGACAGTAGCAATAGGCAGAAGACAGGAGGAGGAGCTGGAGGTGGCAGAGTTAAAGATGCTAAGATTCTCTTTAGGAGTGACAAGAATGGACAGGGTCAGGAATGAGGTCATTAGAGGGACAACACAGACAGGAAGGTTTGGAGAAAAACCTAGAGAAGCCAGATTGAGATGGTTTGGACATGAGCAGAGGAGGAACTTGGCCGCTGGTGGACCCAAACCTGAAACCTTTCGGACGCTCCACGTACGCTTGCTTAACCACCAAGCCATTACTGCCCCACAAGATTATAATGAGCACAACAATGAGGTCAGCCTCAGTGTAAAGACATCCCTCGGTGGGCTTGAACCACCAACCTTGCCAATTTTTGCTTTGAGATACGAGTAAAGACTCGAGATACGAACACGCTTACAGACACCGACGCATTTTATTTTATATCACAGAAATCCTTATATCATTTTTTTTTGTGTGTCTCTATAGCAATTAAAAACATATTTTTTGCCATTGTTATTAGCACTAATAAGGGAGTTTTTTTTAGAAGGCGGGATTAATTTTTTTTTTCTGTTATTTCTTATGGGAAAACATGATTCAAGATACAAACACCTCGAGTTACGAGCTCGGCCCTGGAATGGATTATGCTGGAGTTTCACTGTATTTAAATATATTTCTCTTGCTAGATATTTCAGGCTCTTTGAAGTCTTTATGTATTATATTTGTTTGCTAACTTTGTGTTAGTTTGACATTATTTTATATTATCTTTTTGTGCAAATTCTTTTCTACTTCCTATGTATTCTTATACAGAATTTGCCCAAAAACCTTGAAGTGCTCATACAGTAAATAATTCTGACCTGCGCTTGAAAATTTCAAACTTGTACATGAATCGGTCTTGAATTCTGAAAGAGATCAAACCATTTCACTTCTATATTCAAATAAATGAAATAATCTGCAACATCAGTGGTGCATAATTAAAGAGACTACGACTACCAATTTATGCTTCTTATGCTTTTTTTAATTTTACGCTGTGCTTGAAACAGAATCTACAGTGGTCCCTCGTCTATCGCAGATTAAGATTTCGTTTCAAGATTGCGTTCGAAAAATATATATATATATCTACATATCTTTCGTATTCTCTTTTGCATTTTTGTATTTCTCATTTTGAATGCTGTGATATACGTAGATATACTAGGAATGCACCGAATATTCAGCCACCAAAAACTAAGAAAAAATAAAATAAAATAAAATAAGAAAAAAAAAAAAAGGCCTGAAAATCGACACAGAAAGAAATCATTTTGCCAATTATTAGCATTGATTATTAATTGCATTTAGTGCCATGACTGTGTACTAAAACTTAATAAAAATCAAGGCACTACGATTGCATCAATTAATAATAAATAAATAATACATTATTATAATTATTAATAATTGTCAAAATAACTCATTCTCAAATGTCTAGCAGAGAAATACAATCGACTTATATGTCTAGCAGAGAAATAAAATCAACTTACAGTCACATAGAAAGTCAGAATAGAATAGCCCACCTTCTGTATTATTATCATTTGAGGGACTTTGTTAGGAATCTCACAGAATTTCTCGTGTGCGCTGCTTTAATCCCACATCCAAGTAATGAGCGTTATAACACTGATCAAGTACACTCACAACGAGTTCAGGGGATCCGAATAGATGGTGGGGAAAAAATTTTCAATAAACTCTATTGCAGGACAATAAATTACGGAAACACAGAGACGGCAAAGGGCTGACTTTACTCACCGATCCCTGGCAATTTTCTGTTTCACCAACGTCGTACAGGACCACATCCTTAATGAAAACAGCCACCGCTTTAAGGATGAGGGACACAAACAGATGAATGTGAATGTAGTTTCTGGTGCAGTGCAGCTTCCTGCGATGTAAAATAACGGCAACTGTTAATGATTGACACCAAAACGGAGGAGAAAAGATCAGCATTCGTCTTACAGAATAAAATACAATTTCCTGGTTAATACGTTCTGGCTCGTCCAAAAATTTTTTAATTTTTTTTATATATATTTTTTGTGTTCATTTCATCAGGCGGAAGGTACCAATGGGCGGAAGTGGGGCTAATGGGCTGCACCCTATTTCAGAGGTAAAAATCTTCAGAACACCCCTCCTGTTTTCACTATTTTGGATTAGCCCAACGCATAGAACGATTTGTATATCGTGTTAGGGAGCCTAGCTAGTATTTCATTTTGAGTGTTTCGTTTACAGTTTCAGTCTCTTCTACCACGTGAATGACATTTACAGTGTGGCAGCATTTTATAAAAAATAGATAACAGGAAATAAGGCGAATGAAAAAGTTCACAAGCAACAGTTTGGATATCAGAGCTCGACTGCAAACACGGCATATCACCTAAAAATGGTACGCTCACCTCTCTATGTACGGTCGCCTGGTCCTGAGTATATGAACATATTAGATATGTTTTAGTGGCGCTTTGGCCCAGAGGCCAATGTAAATATATATATATATGTAAATATATATACATATATATATGTATAAATTTACCAGTTCGTAAAGGGTCCATATTTACCCTTTAAGAACTTTCTAGACTGCATTACCCTTTCCCACACAATTATATGCACAGTAGAGTTGCATAATGTAAATATAAGACATACATATTGCGTAAATAAATCAAATCCTATAAGTATAACGGCGCAGACAAGGGGAGATGCTGAGAGATGCTACGATGCACGAGCCAATCGGCAGGGACACAATAGCTGTGTTCGATCTTCTCCAGGTAAACAAAGCTACCAGCTACGCCTCTATGTCTAACAGTCTATATGAAAAGAAATAATCAGTACTGTTCAACAATCTTGATCCAATTTTGGATTTTTTTTTTTTTTTTGACGTTTCATTGAAATAATCCTGATTTTGCATATAGGAGAAAGACAACATTATGTTCTCTCTATAAACAGCATCCGCTCCTCTATACGACATGGCTTTATTGCGGCTGACAAATGTCACAGCGGTCGATAGTGTCAAAGCTGTCAGTGACTGTGTGAAAAACGACAAAGAAAACCCTATAAAAGTGAGGAAGTGCTGTGTGAAATGAGGAATCAGCAGGGTTATATTGCCTTAAATGACAGGAGATGTTTTATTGGCTCAACGCAGGACGATATTTTATGCACCTTCTTACCTGAAGAGACAGAGGGTAACGATGGCGACGCTAAGTGAAATGAGCGACACGCTGTGACCGATGGTGTAACCGACTTTAATAGCGAAGAAGAATTCTCCCTGCGGGGAAAAACAAAAAAACAATATTTACGGAAACAGTTTGCAACGACTTTGTCAATCAACGGACCATTCTCACACCGTTAGAAAAATCACAGGTTTAGATTATATTATATGACTGATACAATATTAACTGATATCTGTCATGGAAAATAAAGCAGACAACTGAGCGAAAAACTACAAATATGTGGTCAAATGACAGTGAATTTCAGTAAAACAAAAAGAAAATGCAAAAATAGCTAAGACACTTGACTTGACGGGTTTTGCTATACCTAAACAGTTTAGTGAAAAGTTAGCATTGTGATAATTTTTTTTTAGACAAAGACAAAGATGAAAGTATAACCACCTGCAAAATTGTACATGTTGTATTGTATTCTTTAAAAAGAGTCAATATAAAAATAAACAAATTTATACTATATTAATCCCCATATTTGGGAAATTGTTGTGTTAGCAGCAGACATGCTGCTAACAGGCTAGCAAGCTAGCACGTGCTTCCTCTGGGAATGGAACCCAGGACTCTCTCTGCTTCCGAGGAAGGTGTGCCAACCGCTACACTATGGAACCAAACTTGTAAGTGGTTTAGTAGTAATGGAGATGCACCCATATACAGGACGGGAGAAAGGCTTACTGTAAGATTTGTACCGTTACGATACGAGCAATTTCACAAAACACCAGAATATGCTAGTCATTAGCATACGTATACTGGTGTTTGGTTTATTCTGAGGTTAAGTCACGGAGGATAAATTAGGTGTTTACACCTCACAACGTCAACAAATTACTTTTCTGTTGAGGCTTGTTGAGACAACATAGTGAGTGTTATTTTTTGTTTATTGAAACAGTGTAAATAGTGCTAAAATGACAGATTGTCTACTGGATAGCAGAAAACAGTTTTTTTCTATTGAAGTAAGCGATCGCTGTAAAAGCTGGATTCAGTTCCTTCTCGCGTTGTTGTATTAAGTATATTAGGTAGAAAGTGATTTTTCCCTTTTTTTTGATACATTACAACAATTTGTTTTCCTATGGCTTAAAAAGGCTTTATTATAAACCTAAGTTGTAGTTTTACGGTAGTCCCCATTAAGTGAAATTGAATTTGAGTCCATTAATGATTAGCCTTAGAATGCGTGTTAAACATAAATGTTCAAGATTTGTGTGCAAACATCATCGCTGTATGTGCGATCCCATTGCAAAAAAACTTAGAATGCGTGTTAAACATAAATGTTGAAGATTTGTGTGCAAACATCATCGAGGATTTTTGATCGAGGGTCCGATCAAATTTTAAAAAGTCATGCATAAATGCTAAAATGTTTTTTTTTTATCATTTTCTAGCCATCTATTGGGGAAATGTGGGTATTGCAGGAAAAAGGCAGAAGTATAATGATAATATAATCAAATGATATAATTTGGAAAGGTTCGGCGGGCCGGTTTAAAAAGCCATGCCTGTCCTGTCCCTATTGAAGAGCAGCATCATTAGCAGCAGCCTGAGGCTTAGGAGGTTTTAAACCAATACTGACTGTATTGTCATCGAAGGTGCTGTTGGGATTGTATCCGCAGTCCATTATGTAGGAATCTATACTGAAGGGGGTCCATCCATCCTTGGTGCAGGTCTTTGACAAGTTGCCTAATGTTCACAGGGACAGAGGGAATAGTTCACATTACATTGACAGTAATACAGGTGTGTCCGCTTCAATATTAAAAGTAACATCGCAGTGTTGTGTTCACGTTTGTCATCGCGGATGAAAGGAATGAATGAAATGTCACACTACATGTTGTCCAATGCTGGAAATGTTAAAAAGTGATTGGTTGATGGTGGTGTAAAATGAATATCTGACCGGCCATTTTTTTTTAATTTCTCATTCTCGTTTTTGCTGTCGCCCGATTGACCTGCCCGAACCAGCAGTGCTCCCCACCCCTTCCCGCGCACAAAATCTCACTCCTGCCAACTAGCCAAAGTTGCCAATGGTAGTATAAAATAGACAAGTTCAAGGTGTGTAAAAACCGTTTAAAATGTCTGTAATAAACAAGTTTTTAAATAAAGTTTTTTTAAAGGTTTTAACAGAAAAGACATTTGACATTTTATGCATCCAAACGTGATTAGGTACGAATAAATAAATGTATCAATATAAAGAAAAAAATACACTAAGATATTCAAAAACCTAAGCTAATACTGTAGCTGTAGCCCAAGAGAAATATTTACATTGATTAGATCTTCCCTCCCTTCTTGTTTGTCCAACAGGTATTTGCAGTATTTCATCATTTCACTTTGCCTGTAAATACTGGTAAAAAAAAAAAAAAGTTCTAACAACAAATAAATTATTGCGATGAATAATGTAGAAATCCAAATGTAGGACATTTCAAAATATTTCTTAACACTGTTGCGCCACATCTACTATCAAATCAGGGTTTTTTTTTTTTTTGTTAAGAAATGTCCAACAAATACCGCAAATACCTGAAAGGCAAGAAAATGTAGACTTAGCTTTCTCAAACAACACGAGGCACAGACAAAGATCAGCTCCCTGCTGTTCCAGTCATGGGCACAGATGACACTAGGGACTGGGGAACAAGGGGGCGGGGGGGGGGGAGGGGGTCATGAGAAACCATATTCATAAGTAAGTCTCAAGTCTTTGCACCCAAGTCCGAGTCAAGTCTCAAGTCAAGACAGGCAAAGTCCGAGTCGAGTCCAAGTCAAGACTAAAAAAGTGTCAAGTCAAGTCCCAAGTCCTTACGTTTCTGTTTCGAGTCATTTTAAACAAAATAATAATATATTCACACAGATCACTTTGGGTTTTGGAGAAAGTATCAAGTCTTGTCGAGTCAAAGGGGCTCGAGTCCAAGTGAAGTCACGAGTCATTGATGTTAAAGTCCAAGTCGAGTTGCAAGTCTCTTTACATTTTGTCGAGTCTAAAGTCATCAAATTGATGACTCGAGTCTGACTTGAGTCCAAGTCATGTGACTCGAGCATGTTATTAATATTACGGTTATTACCGTAATTTCTGGACTATTGAACACACCTGAATATAAGCCGCAGCCATTTTTGAAGAAAAACAAATACAGTCAGCGTCCAGACTGTAGTTGGAATGCAAAAGGGAGACGTAGTGATCTGTTCCAGGGCCGAAGCTAACATTAGCTTGGGGGCTAACTCCCTACATTTTGTGCTTGTTCACAGCATAGAAACAGAAACAGGGTAGTTGGGGTGTTTGTTATGAGCCACGCCAAGCCCAACAGCGCATAAACAGCTCCTGTATAACCAACTCACGCTTCAACGTGACGGGGCTCAAACCTACAAGAAAAGTCATTGATTGCTAGTGGTAAGAATTTCGTTAGCCCCTAAAATCCACTAATTAGCTGCATCGTTGGTTGAGCCGCAGGGTGAACAAAGGTAGCGGCTTATAGACTGGAAATTATATTAATACCGGCATATAGTTTGGTCCCCCAGTTCAAAAATCCCATCTGCACCCCTGGTTTTAGTCCCTGTCACCATTGGATACGGGATTGCCAGAAAAATGTCATCATACCCGAGAGAAGAGATTTTTAACGTCAATGAGTTGGTTTTTTTTTTTTTGTTTCTCTGTAAATGCATTCTATCCTTTCCTAATTCTGAGTGTAGTTAGTGTGAGCTCAAAGAGACCAACGGAATATCAGGTCCTTGACTGACAAAGAAACCGCACCTTTGTGAGACCAAAGAAGCACATGCTATAAAAACAAATGGATTACTGCCTGTTTATTTTAGTGCAACCAGGAATATGTCTGCCCCGACTAGATTTATGACCTTGCCACTGAAACAATGTTGCGCCATGATTTATTGTGCTTATTTATGTGGGTGTGTGTCAGAGACTTACACAAGTCGTGTTCGACTGAAACTGAAAAAGTATAAAACAAGGCATAGCTGCACTCCCCTCAACCTGCTTAAAAAGAAAGAAAGAAAGAAAAAAGTAAGAAAGAAAGAAAGAAAAAAGAAAGACAGAAAGAAAGAAAGAAAGAAAGAAAGAAAGAAAGAAAGAAAGAAAGAAAGAAAGAAAGAAAGACAGCAGCAACCTTGGACATGCTATGAAGGTAAATATTAACCCATAGATACCTATAGGGCAGGTTTTAGAGAGCTAAAGATAGCTGGAGACGGTTAACTGACATCTTAATCTTAATTAATGTTGTCCCATTCCTCGTTAAATCAAATTCCTTGAGACTTCGGAGAAACTATTTGTGTTCCTCTGAATCTTAAAATGTAACTGAAAATGCAACCAGTTTCCAAGAGGTGACCCCTGAAAATGGAATGCTCTAAAAGTAGTGATTGAAAGATATGAAATACTACGTCGAGAACCAGATAACATATATTGTTATCTGTACAAACCACTGTATGAGTTGCTGCCACCTAGTGGCCTGGAGACTTGTTATCATTCAAGCCCTCCTGGTAACTCCTGGTTTATACGGACAGGACGAAACCTTTGATTAGCACTATTCTCATGCGCTAGATATGGCTGGAAAAAAAAAAATCACTGGAAAGATTACAGGGTCAGAAACTGTTCCATGCTGTCCTGTACATACAGGTAAATTGGAAGCTAGCAAAGACTACCAGAGACTTTAGGGACCCAATTATTCAAAGCACAGTAAAGTTTGAGCAGACTGTGATGACTTGATGACTGACTCATCTTGCCAAATATTC
>NC_024326.1:6184963-6194624 GCF_000523025.1 Cynoglossus semilaevis
CCAAATATTCATATTTTTGAAAAGCATCCAATAACTAATAATTATAGCTAAAGAAGAACGAATAGTTTTAAAAAAATATATATTGTAAGCTTTCGTTGTACCTGACATGCCAGATCCATACTGATAAACTCAATTAACCAGTGGAAACAAAGGCTGAAATATCGAGAGATCGTCTAAACATAACTGGTTCAACTTCCGTGTAAAACGTCTCACAGACAGAAAAACATTCTGGGGGAGAGTTGCCAAGAAAGACATGTGTTCCTACGTGAAAAAATGTGCCCAGAGAAGTAGAAGAGATACTTAGGGCAAGGGATGGTAACCACTTCTCCAGTGTCTGCGCTGGGCCAACAGGTGATCTTATCCCAGGTTCCACTGCAACCTAACAGAGAGCATAAAAACAAATGATTGTTGAAGAAAAAAAATATATGCCCTAAAATATGGGCATGCAACAAATTGTTGGCACTAGATTAAGAACACCTGGAATAGAAAAGTCAAATGTGTACGTAGAGCAGCAGTAACCATATTTTCCCGGACTTTGGCTGGGTTTGTGATTTGTTCTCAGGTGCAAGTTATATTATATTAAAATATATAATTTCAATTTGGCTGTTATTTTCACCCTGACAGTAGCTACTGTGTTTATTTTTTTCTTATTCATTATGCATTTTTTTTTTTTTGTTTGGCTGGTGCGACTTATACTCCAGAGCGACATATGGCCCGGTAAATTACGGAAATATATTCAAAAATGTCAGTAGACGAAAACGTAGAGAAATAGGATAGCTCCAAGTTAGTCAAACAGAACTAAAAGTGAAAAGAGAACTTAACGTTGAGATATATTGTAACTGAAACTACAGAAATACAGAACTGATCAGATCAGACAAGAAGTGGAACTAGTTAGCCCAGATCATCCCTCTAATACTTCTAATACTAATGAAAACCTCAAAAAACAAAAAAAAAGCGAGACCATACTAGTGTTGTCTAGAGTTGTCTTCTAAGTCAGAAGATAATTAAACTTGGTGCTAAAGATTGAAAAATGCTTAATATAGCAATATTACCGGAACATATTTTGTTAGTCTAGAAATGAATTGGAATAGATTAAAGTTAGCCTACAAATAATCTTAGAAAAAACTTATAAATAAAATAGTTTCCCTATTTGGTTAACATGGAGCCAAGGCATAAGAAATAAAATATCTCTGCACTGATCCGGAGAGTCTTTATATTGTGTTTGGTCACAGGATCCTAAATCTTGTCATGGTAATTTTGTCACTCCACTCTGGGGGGAATGACATCACTTACATTGTAAACAACAGAATACAATGGCTCTTTATCAGCTGCAACTAGCATTTAATTACACAAGAACAGTTGACGCTATGTGATAAAACTATTCACGCTTATTTATAGGTATGTAGTGCCTGGCAAATTAGAACATGACACCTAATAATATGACATTCCAACCAATAGTAATTGGAAAAAAATAGACACTGGGTTTGCATACTGTGTATTCCAAAAGAAATACTGGCAAGAACCAGTCTTCGATAAGGACGTACGTGTAGATTTATTTATATATAGAGTTTATACTGTTTATCTATACAGTACATTGTATACATATACTTTTGCATCGTAGAGGTCATATGTGGGCAAACCTTTTTGGACTCAAGGGCCACAATTGGTCCTAAGATTTGACAGTGGGTCAGGAGCAGATGGATGGAGCGTTCGTGTCAACCAAAATGATGTGTGACATGTAAAAGTCATGCATAAAGGCTAAGGCATTGCAGGGAAAAGGCAGAAGTATAATCACAATACAAACCAATTATGTAATTTGGAAAAATTTGGCGGGCCGGATTACAAAGATGAACGCGCCGCATCCGGCCCCCGGGCCTTAGTTTGCCCATGCCTGGCCTGTCTATGTTGTACTTCTTATTACCGGTACTTTATTGTTTTTTTATTGTCCAGCCATCCATCTTTATTTTCCATGGGTAAGTAATAAACACAAACCGTTTTCCCATCTCTTGCAAGGGAAAGTGAATCCATCAAATATTGCAGTACGCAGGTAGATTTTACAACATTTCACTGGATTACAAGCAAAATTATTCGAACTGACCTTGACTTAGTTCAAATAAATTTGTCATCAAAACTCTTCTACCACGCATGGAATCAGGGCATTCATTTGTTGCCTTACAAACTAATGTTCTGCTTCACAGTTCAATCCGTTGTGAATTTATGAAATGAAGCCAAGATCAAATGTAAACTTTTAGAGACAGTGCACAAAAACGGTTAGGGCAATCACCTGTTGTTCTGTTCTCAATTTGAGCTTCACACGCTTCTCTCTCTCGGTCAATTTCTCTCATCATCTCACACATCTGATTCTGCATGGCCGCCACCTGTGAGGGGGAAAAGTCCATATTTAAAAATTAAAAATTAAAAATGTCTTTTGGTTCAACATTGCATTATAATATTACATTACAATATTTTTAGACTTTAGACTAATAAATGTCTTTTGGTTCAACATTGCATTACATTACATTACAATACCTTTAGACTTTAGACTAACTGGAGTCAGTCCATAAACAATCGAGCAACAGTGAACGTACAAAATACAAAAACACATAAATAATAATAATAAATAGTAATAAATAATACATTCAAAAAGTACAGTCATAGTAGGTCGTAGAGTAAGAAGAGGTGCATGTTAGCTGTTTGTAAAAACTGGGACAAAGTCACTGGCAAAACTTAATATTTATTGAAAAAAAGTATGACAATTGTGCATGTTTTCTTCTTCTCTCCAGATATTTAATGTAGTTTTTTTTTTTCATATGGAAAAACAAAGCTTTAGCTTTGCCTAAACATTAAACCTGGAACAAGAAAACCGTTTTATAAACACATGAGGAATTAAATTCGAAATAAAATTATATATATTATTATATTATTATTATGTCTCTTTATCTGTAGCCTTTTGAGTTCCTTCAGGCCAACAACAAAAAAAATAAATAAATGTATGTGCTAGAACGTAGCGCACACGCCGCTAATACGACATCCATTTTCATTCGCGTATCCTTCCTGTTTTCCATCATTATTATAATGGTTAACTCTTAACATTTTTTTTTTATCGTTGCAGCCTTTTTTTCTCACAAATTTAAAATAAAATTTACAGTGTAGAGGTAAGATAAGCGAATGGTAGCTTGCGAAAACGTTTCATGTGCTATTCCAGTCAGAAAAAGTAGCGTACGTACAGTACAGTATATACCTGTCTGTGATACCTTCACGGTCGTCGGAAAATATCTATTCTAGAAAGCTCTTTCAATTGACTTCAACCTCAGTGATAACTAACTAGCTAAAAACAAAAAAAAAAACTCGTCTAACAAAAAACATCGATATCTGTTTTGCTTGATAACAAACGCCATTAAAACCCACTGGTTTGTTATTCTTTTAAGCTGAGGGCCATGTACGCCCGCGTTACCGGACACGAAAAATAGAATAGAATGTTAAACTTATAATGAAAAAATATAATTAATAGGCAAACGATATTTCAGTGGATATTTGTTGGAACTAGAAAGTCAAAGTTCAAGTCATGGAAAACTTTAAAAAAGTGCGAGATATCGATATACGTACTGTTACCGGCAACACACTGGCGAGAATAAATAAAATTCCATTTGAAACTTTCGCCGACATATCCTCGAGTGTAGCACTCGCGAGGTAAACCATTTGAAACTTTCGCCGACATATCCTAGAGTGTAGCACTCGCGAAGTAAAAGTATAAAGTATAAGTAACGAATGATAAAACCAAGAGACAGCAGGAAAAGCTGTGAAAAGTCAGTTAAGATACTTGGTGGGTTCCACCTCCTCCTTTTCGATTCTCCTCCCCTTAGTGCAAGTTATTACCGACACAAGACTTTGATTGGACGCACAACCACGGTGTAAGAAGTTGCTGCTTAAAATCCAAGGTGACCTGTCCTTATTATCCGAGTCAAGTTTGAACAGGCTAATATCGTAGGCAAAATTAAAAAAAAAAAAAAAAACATCATTTGAAAGGAGAAATTCTTTCACTTGTCTCTTGATAAAACTTTTTTTTTTTTAAAAAAGAGATAAGAACGATAAGTACAGTAAACTGTTAAATATTAAGCCTAATCTAGTTAAGTTGCAAAAGCAAGGTCCATATTTGTTTCACGTCTTTACAATCAATTTCTAAAAGGGCTAAATAGAACAAAAAATAAAAAAATAAAGATTTAAACCGTGGCTTAATTACATTATATTTTGAGAGGCCTTGGAACTTTCAGAATTGAGTTAAGCGCACATACGTAGTTCAGTTTGTTTATGCAACAATACTTTATTTTGCTTGTTATAATTTGGAATTCATTACTGCATCGATTTCATTGAGGTATAAAATGTTGCAGTTTAAAATTCTATCGCTAACCCTAACCCACAATTTACACCGTTCTTTAAATTTTGGTCTGTGATTGAGTTTGACAGTGTAGTTTAGTGTTTAGCCAAAAATGTAGTTTTGACCCGTGGAATCTAAACCCTGGCCCGGGGGCTGCGGGCGGTCCATAGGTCACTATGGTACCAGGCCACAGTGGGTCACACGACACTTTACGAATTTACTTTATTCAAAAAGAATTCAGTCATATCCCTTTACTTTTTTCATTAAAAGATAATCTTGTAATGTTTCAAAGCAATAGGTCATTCAGTCTGATACTTCAGAATAAAGTCTAAAGGATGTTTTATTTTGAAAAGGTATCGATCCGTCAGTGATTTTTGTGCGGTATTACTGGTCCACAGTAACGGGTCATACCAGACCGACCGGTCCTTGGTAAAAAAAAAACGGTTCAAGACTGTTGGTTTAGACTTAAAAAAAATCCAAATTTTTTAAACTAAAGTGCAAGGTTTTAACAAGAATAAAGAAAAAACGAGTAGAAAAAAAAGAGTAGAAAAAATATGGTTACATAGTGTAACCAAGCGTGTCAAATATATTAATTTTATAATTCATTAATTTGATGAATTATGAAATTAAAAAAAAAACACAAACACTTCATGTTCAGGAAACATTTTTGTGAATTGAATTTCCATCCATCACCACCTTGGCTGTCTTTGCAGTTTCTCTCTAATTCAAAGAACATCTCTCGACTTGTCCCCTCTGTTTTTGCTCACCTTCTCTTCCTTCTTTCCACCCTTAAACACAACGTATCCCACCGTACACAGCGTCTACTGTAAAACCTTATCCAGCTCGCTCCAAAATTTCTCTTCCTCTTCCAACTGACCACCTTCAGAATCACATCATCCACTTTTACCGTCAAGCTCAACGTGTGTCTTGAACAAGACTCACTTACTAACAGTAAGTCAGCAATAGACCGTTAATAAATGTTAATCCCGTTTGCCCTGCAAATTAGACCTTTTTAAGTAATCTGCCCCTTGAGGGATCGGGTTTGACAACATGACTATAAAATTGACTATAGAGATGAATGTGGGGGGAATTTCTGTAGGAAATTGGATATACCTAACAAATATTAAAAAAAAAAAACATATGTTAGGCATATATTTTGGTTTGTGAAAATAATTGACACCAAACATCCACCCCGACTATGACTATGACGAAATCTTCTGTTAAAAAATGCCCCAAAACACAGCAATCAAAATGCTTTAAAATACACAAAATATACAAGTTCCACAACAGCACTCGTATGTCGATCCGCTTGTACCTCGGTTGCATTTTTTCCATTAAAAATAATAAAATAATATTAATTAAGAATTTTTATATATATATTATTGGTGTAAAAATTGGTATAACAACCCAGCAAGGCACAGTGAGCGAGACAGCGAGAAGGTCTGAGAGTGAGGAGTGAGGCTTTAGATCAGGGGTCACCAACCTATATATATATTCTTTATATATATATATATTACAGAAATATGTTTTCACTTTGACATTTTCAATACATGTTTGTGTGAAAAAAGCCAAATTTTATTGATCATGATTGATTTATAGAAGGAATAAAAGTGTAAAACATCCAAGGGGATGAATACTTATGCTAAGCACTGTATTTCAAAGCACAAAACAAACAGTGTAAATAAATACACATTGTAAACAATAAACCCAAGTAACACAAATGTTGACTTCTTTTACATCATCACGACTAGAATGACTTGAAATATCCAAATCCAATACAAACATTGATAATAACAAAATAATAATAATTATTGTTTTTGTTTTTTTGTCAATAAAACATCTACAGATATTGAGTGATTTAATACATTTTATAGTAACAACATGCTATCCCTTGCACGTTTACAGTTAGGATTGGCTCCAAAGTATTAAGTGCTGGATAACGGATTGACCGTCAGTGGTTCAAACGTTCTCTGTAGGGCTACCTTTATTTCATAAGAACATTTCATAAGAAATAAAGATAGACAGAAATATGTTTTCACATATGTTTTGATAATAACAAAATAATAATTAATTATTGTTTTGTTTTTTTGTTCCAGAAAAAAAAGACAAATATTTGCTGCAGGTACTGAAAGGTTCTCCCCACAAAAAACTTCAATATGTTCCAGAAAAAACCAAAAGTTATCTATTAGTTTTGAGTTGTGGGGAAGTCAGCTCTAATTAGAAAAAGTTTTCGGAAAATAAATACACCACCCAAAAACAAACAAACAAACGGGGGCTGCTTCTAATGCTCTGAGCCAATCGAACGAGCAACAGCAAAAATAAAAGAATTGAAAACAACGGCCTCCTATGCAACATTTGCATTAATTTTACACCACCTTCAACCAATCTGGTTTTATTTGCCAGTTTTTTTTTTTGTTTGTTTGTTTGTTTTGCGTTACGTTTTAGTCATTCTTTCATTGCATCATGACGCACCATGCAATGGCACAGCGGCCTCCCAAGGGGCGCGCCCCCCACTTTGGGATGAATGTCACAACACCCTACTATTACCCGGAGTCATTGGTCTGCTGTGTAGATGTTTTTCTATTGGTTGAAGAAACATTACGCAACTCGGACCAAACCCGGAAATGAACCAACCTGCTTCCAGCGACTTTGTTTAATTACAACCAAACCGTTTTAGTTTTACATGATTTTATTTTTGTTTTGCAAAATTGGAGGTTCTTCTTGATGTGTCTTTCCATTCGTATTTGATTGACACAATTTGTTGATTCGCTTTTATTACTGTCTTTGTACGGCAACTTTCTGCTCACAGACACAATGAGTGACTTCGGGTTTAACCCAGTGGTACTTGTCGGTGCCGGCTCCTGTTTTGTATTCTCCAGCATTTTTTATCATTTATACCAAGAGAAGAAGAAAGAGTTAAACAAGATAAAGGCAAGTGCACTAGCTTTATTGTTACGTTTATGTTGTTACTGCACTGTGAACGTAACTTCAAACGTTAAAATAGTTTCCATAAACAATTAACCCCGTTTTTTTCCCCCGTAGACATTTATTTAGCTTTTAAAGTTTGGCTTATATTTAGCGGTGTTGACGAACTCCTGGCTCTTTTTTTTCTATTCTTTAAAATAATATTTTTTATACATTTTTGACTAGCCTTTATCTGGTTAAGCGATATAAGTCTGCTTGTACATTAATAGGAAATGCAGGTTATGATTTATGTACGGCAAAGCTTCGTAACGTCAGAAAACTGAACTCGAACTAAAAACTAGTTAGCTGCTGGCATAATGGCGGCTCGCTGAAAAAAAAAAACTGCGAACGCTTCTTTTCTTTTTCTCTTTCTTTTTATGGTACAATTTCTTGGCTCGTCATATTTATATACATTTTCTCGTTTAGGAAATCCCCATCTTCAAACCAGACAAATATTTGCTGCAGGTACTGAAAGCTTCTCCCTACAAGAAACTTCAATATGTTGCTGTAGAAGGTACGGGCCATTAGCTTTTAGGAAATATAGCTTATTTTATAGCTTTTATTAGCTTTTAGGAAATATAGCTTATTTAAGATTTTTTTTGGCTATAAAGTGTTTTCTTTTTTCTTTTATAAGGTTTGGTCCAGGCGGATGAAGAGCCACTGGTTAGCTCCTTTGTTGCTCAAACTTTCGGTGTTATTCAAAAGACTGCAGTGCAGGAAAACTGGGAATACTGGAACAGCCTCACCAGAACGTGGTGTGTGGAAAGAAAGCAGAAAATAATGAATAATGAATTTATATTGCTATATGTACTAGGGCGTGTTGCTATAATACCATAATCTTTTCAAGGAATTCAAAGACGATGAACAGAAAAGAGACCAGCAGGTTCGTGCCCTTCAGCCTCATCAGCCCTGTAGCCTACATGAGTGACGTATACGTGAGGGTGATGCAGCCGCTAGACGCATCTGGGTGCTTTTTGAACAGGGTTCATCACAAAGTCAAACCTGCTAAGGAGGGTTTGGTGAACCTAGCACTGCAGGGACTCAGTGGAGAGAAGCCTGTATCGTTGGAGGAGACCGAAGAGATGCTACCGGTAGGGAGCATTGTCACTGGGTTTGGAGAGGTGGTCCTGCAAGGAGGCGGGATACTGAGGCTGCAACCTCCACAGGATGGACGCAAGTACATCCTTCTGCAAACCGACTACAAGAGCTTCATAGACAGGCACGAGAGATCAGCCGGTATGTGGAAAATCCTGACCGTGGTCACTGGCGTTACAGGGGTCTCTCTTGTAACCGGAGTTATATCGACGCTATTTGGAAAAGAGGACGCCAAGTCAAAAAAGCCTTGAAGAGGAGGATTCGGAAGGTTTGACATTCTGTGGTGTATTACAAGTTTGAAGGAGTCGCACAGATTGTTCCAGAAAATACCGAAAGGTATCTATTAGTTTTGCGTTGTTGGGAAGTTGTAAATACCGAAAGGTATCTATTAGTTTTGGGTTGTGGGGAAGTCGGTCTATTTTGCTCCAAAAGATCAATAAAAATATTTGTATTCATTTTAAATTGAATGAGCGCAAAGCTATCTTTATATAAATTTGCAATAAGTATTTTGGAAATTACAGCTCTAATTAGAAAAAGTTTTAGGATAACACTATGCCAGAAAGGTAGTAGGAAAGGTACTAGCCTTTCCTACAGCCTAAAATGAAGGAAAAGGGAAATTATTCTTGAGAGACTGACAGAGAGAGAAAGAGTTGAATCGGCGTTATAATTGCACCAGCGCATCCCTTCGGCGCTGCTCTTCAGATAGCAGTTTCCTCGCAAGTTCTCCTAAAATATTTATCTATGGGTCTGCGTGATTTTTTTTTTTGTGCTTGTATATTGTGCTCTTTGTTTCATTGCAGCCATTTGCTAAAAATCAAAAAAGTTCATTTTATTTCTCATTAATGTACACTCAGCGCCCCATCTTGACAAAACCGACAAAAAACAGAAATGTAGAAATTTTTGCAAATTTATTAATAAAGAAAAACTGAAATATCACATGGTCATTAGTATTCAGACCCTTTGCTCAGTATTGGTTAGAAGCACCCTTTGGAGCTAGTACAGCCATGAGTCTTCTTGGGAATGATGCAACAAGTTTTTCCACACCTAGATTTGGGGGATCCTCTGCCTTCTTCCTTGCAGATTAATCTCCAGTTCTGTCAGGTTGGATGGTGAATGTTGGTGGACAGCCATTTTCAGGTCTCTCCAGAGATGCTCAATTGGGTTTAGGTCAGGGCTCTGGCTGGGCCAGTCAAGAATGGTCACAGAGTTGTTCCGAAGCCACTCCTT
>NC_024326.1:6194832-6196990 GCF_000523025.1 Cynoglossus semilaevis
CAGAGAATTTTATTTGTCCCCATCTTGGAGTCCTTCAGGTGTTGTTTTAGTAATCTCCATGCGGGCTTTCATGCGTCTTACGCCGAGGAGAGACTTCCGTCGGGCCACTCTGTCATAAAGCCCCGACTGGTGGAGGGCTGCAGTGATGGTTGACTTTCTACAACTTTCTCCCGACTGCATCTCTGCAGCTCAGCCACCGTGATCTTTGGGTTCTTCTTTACCTCTCTCACCAAGGCTCTTCTCCCACGATTGCTCAGTTTGGCTGGACGGCCAGGTCTAGGAAGAGTTCCGGTCGTCCCAAACGTCTTCCATTTAAGGATTATGGAGGCCACTGTGCTCTTAGGAACCTTAAGTGCAGCAGATATTTTTTTTTTTGTAACCTTGGTCAGATCTGTGTCTTGCCACAATTGTGTCTCTCAGCTCTTCAGGCAGTTCCATTGACCTCATTTGCTCTGACGTGCACAGTGAGCTGTAAGGTCTTATATAGACATATAGATATAGATATATATGGCTTTCCTAATCAAGTCCAATCAGTTTAATCAAACACAGCTGGACTCCAATGAAGGTGTAGAACCATGTCAAGGAGGATCAGAAGAAATGGACAGCATGTGAGTGTCACAGCAAAGGGTCTGAATACTTATGACCATGTGATATTTCAGTTTTTCTTTTTTTAAGAAATTTGCAAAAATGTCTACATTTCTGTGTTTTTTTTTCTGTCAAGATGGGGTACTGAGTGTACATTAATGAGAAATAAAATTAACCTTTTTTTGGATTTTAGCAAATGGCTGCAATGAAACAAAGAGTGACAAATTCAAAGGGGTCTGAACACTTTCCGTACCCACTGTATATATTAGAATATATTTATATTTAATGAAACATAATTTGACAAAATGTCATGAACATGGAGTATTTGTGCTTTTTGTCATTTTCAAAATGATTCACGTGTGCCGGATTGTACCCCCCCTAATGGGCCGGTTTTGGTCTGCAAACAGTATGTTTGACACCCTTGGTTTAATAACTATGTATTATTTGCCCAGTTGTTGGTTTGCATTGTTGGCAGTATGGTGTGAAATGCATGCATGTCACTGTGACATTGGTGCAGTGTGCACTGAATTTGCAGTTAAAAGTGAAGCACAACGTTGCTTCAAACCGTCCACTTTAAGGTTGATTCTAGCAGCAGTATTTTATAGAGGTAAGGGAATGAGTGTTGCGTACTCATTTCGCTTTTACTTTTAAGCATTAAAATAGTGGATGGATATAGATTTTGCTTCTTGCATTCATTGTCTCAACCTTTACCATTAGGCCGTAAGGTGAACCACGAAAAGTCCTTTAGAAATTGAATTCCGCTCCGACGTCTAAGTTACATTTGCAGCACACCTTTCCTTTGGATTGCAATGTACAATGTACTTGTTGGTTACAGGTGCAAGCAAAGTGAGCCGGAGTCAATGGTAAAACAAGCTCTTTTTTTTTTTATTATTATTATTCACACAAACTCTTAAAGGCTTTAGTGAATATTCTTCCGCCTTTTCTTTACGCTCCTTCTTAGTTTCCCTCGTCCGATGACTCCTCTGCCTCCTCTAGCCACTTAATCAACTTCTGAAGCTGTCGGTACAAATGAGATCATTTGACGTAAGGCGGACAAGTGTGAGGAATTTCTCTTTGTGCGTCCAAGTCCAGTCAAATAAAGACACCTACCCCTTGGTTTTTGCGGAGCCGTCTGCTGTTATCTGTAGTCGTTCCCTGGGAAAACCACCTAAGTATCATCTCCTCCTCCAGGACCTCCAGCTGGTACATTTCCATCAGGACCTGGATAATGAAGAAAATGTAGCCCTTGAACACTGGCAGCTACAAATGCAGACCAAATAGCGTCTTTTGATTTTGTTTTTTGGAGGAAACAAAAGATTTCGGCCGTCTTACCTTAGCCATGGCGGCCCAGTAATTCTCCTGCTCCAGAAAGAATTCTTCGAAAGCACACAAACATTCCAGATAATCCTGTGCTCTCTTCACATAGTTCTTAAACACTGGAGACCACTTTTTCAGTAACTGGAAAAAAAAAAAAAAAAAAACTCATAACATTTTTCATTTGTGCAAACAGCTTAATCACTATAAGAATAATAGACATAATAATCGTATTTACCGGCATGAGCACAGCAATGTA
>NC_024326.1:6197622-6216507 GCF_000523025.1 Cynoglossus semilaevis
AAGTGTTTGGACAATATCCGCATATCATATCATACGCAAAATATGTAGGAAAACAGAACCTGCTGGCCAGGAATACTTTTAAATAGAGGCACAGCAATCAAGACGAGTACAAAAAAAAAAACCCAATGAGAACAAAATCAAAGTGAAAGTAACCAGGCTGGTGTTTTATTACATCTAACTTCACTTCAGCAGAAAAGGATTTCCTTTTCTCCAAAGCAACGGCATCAGAAGAAGCCGAAACGTTAAAAAAAAGATATACAACGTAAACCGTGCGTTACATTAAGAAAGAACAGTGTTGTCGGTGTAAACTTGAGGCTCTTCACACCACACGTATACCTATTAACAACATGAGGAAGATTTGGGAGGGGCTAATTCACTCCAGTCTTAAAGGCACAGAGTCAATTCAATTCAACCAACATACAAAGCGGTCACAATGGAACACAACTTTTTCAACAAGGTTACACGTCACGGACCGAGGAATCCCTGTATTAATTAATCACTAACATTACCCGAGGCTGCCGATGATACAGTTATTAACTATTGTCCATTAAAAACTTACTTAACGGACAGTAACAGACAATAAAAGCAACAGTAACATGGCTAAATACGCCATCAATAACAAAAACATAACTGCATGTGATCCTACAGAAAACAAGGTTAGTTTTAGATTATTTGCGCATATCAATTTTCTGCCAAATATCGCTGAAATAAAATTACAAATAATTGCAAAAAACTGCAGTGGTGGCTTAGTGGTTAAGGAAGTGGACTTGGGTCCGGAAGGTTCCTGGTTTGAGTCCAGTGTAATCTAATCCAAATGATGGAAAAAAAAAAATTAAGTACAACAAAAAAAAAAATGTCTTAGAGTTGGTGAATTTTAGTCATCACCGTACATCGAAGCAGCGGCTTCTACAACAACATATCAAGAGTCGAATCTTCGACGAAGCCGTTGTCGACAAAGATGTTAATCTAGTCTATGTTGTATTGTGGGATAAGTGGTCGCTCGCGTTCATGTGTCGACGAATCAGTCGGTGGCCTAGCCTGTAGTCCCGGTAATTCATTTCACATTTGCGTTGCTCGGCTTATCGGTTGTAGACTTATTTATTGCCTGTTGCTCAGTGAAATGTGGTTCGACATGCCTGACCAGAAGTCGAAGCTTCTGCTGGACGAGATGGTAGCTATGCACGTTTTGACCATGTACCGTATTTTCCGGACAATAAATTGCACTTTTATTCCGCCCTTTGGCTGGGTTTGGAACTTATACTCAGGTGCAACTTATATATTCAAATATATTTCAGATGTTTTTTGTTTTCCACACTGACAGCCACTAGAGGGCACTATGGGCTTGTGTACCACTATCTGCTACTCCTGTACCACTGAAAATTTACATGTTGTTATTTTCACACTGACAGCCACTAGAGGGCACTCTAGGCTTGTGTACCAGTATCTGCTACTCCTGTAAGTCGCACTTTTTTTTCATCCTTTGGCTGGTGCGACTTATACTCCGGAGCGACTCATATACATTTTTTCTACCTCATTATGCATTTTGTAGCTGGTGCTAACAAGCTAACTTGAACAATGTTTTCGTCGCACTTCACAACATGTGGCATTACAACCACCACAGTCAAATTGGTTGGGCAATAAAACGCAGGTAGTTTTACTCAGTGCAAAGTGAACGAATTATGATGACTGGTTCATGTTTAAACAAATTTAAATAAATATCTTGGCCAACTCTCTCACCTTTAACGTCGTCCATCTCCGGTGACGGAATTTGAGGATCATCTTGGCCATCAGGCTCGCTATCCTCACTGTCACTCTCAAGTTCAGGGTTTAACACTAACCCTGTGGAATGGGGAAGCAAATTATAGTCTGCTGACATTGGCATTAAAAAGATCTACGGAATAGGGCTTCATAACGCAAAACGTCAGGATTCCACCTCACCCCAGAGACACTGTGACAGCTCCTCGTCTTCAGTATCGTCTAGGTTGCTTGCCTTCCAAATGTGGCCTTGTCCTTCTGCGCCAACCTCTGCTGGATTAAAAACTTGAAAGCAACACAACATAGTTGAATGCCAAAAAAAAAACCAATCATCAATAAATCTGTTGCAAATTTGTTGGGTCAATGCTCACCTTTTTGTTTGTTTTTTCCTTTACTTTCACCAATATCAGCATCATCACTTAAGAATTCATCATCATCATCATCCTCTTCCTCCTGTTCTGGGTGATGCATGGACACGACAGTGCCCTCAGGAAGAGAGAAGTTTGGTCCGATCACCACCTGTAAATGGTTCGCAGTCAATCGAGATATAAAAATATTAACAATAAAACGTTTGATCTATTAGATTATGGGAATGTTAAAAAAAAACAGGTAACTAGATCAAGCTGAACAAAGCCACAGCGTAGCGACATTTCTTTTTTAATGTTGAAAAATAATCAAATATATGCAACGTAATTTGCAATGTAGTCCTAAAATATGAATGATTAACAGAGGTGTGGACTCGAGTCAGACTCGAGTCTCATGACTTGGACTCGAGTCAGACTCGAGTCTCATGACTTGGACTCGAGTCAGACTCGAGTCTCATGACTTGGACTCGAGTCAGACTCGAGTCTGTGTACGTATGGGCTGTCGGCACAACATCCAATCAAATAAAACGTTGGCTGGCCAATCAAATTGCGGGACAACCAATGAGAAAGAGCTGTCGGGTTAGAGAAAATGATACCAAAGATCGTGTTGTTCGGATTTAAAAACTACGAGATGGTCAACAAAAAACGAGTGGCAGTGAGTGGAAAGGACTCGAAACAGAAACGGCAGGACTTGGGACTTGACACTTTTCAGCCTTGACTTGGATTGGACTCGGACTTTGCCTATTTTTACTTGAGACTTGATTCGGACTTGAGTGCAAAGACTTGAGACTTGCTTGTGACTTGGTCCCACCTCTGATGATTAATATTTCAAACATTTGCGCTATACGTTTACAATGTCGTCAATAATAAATATGATATCTTATAAATATAAAATGACCTTTTCCCCAAATGACCTTTTTGACTTTGCACTAATTTAACAACCTATACTTTAATATTAGCACTAAGGTCAGGATTTTAAAGTAGAGATGAATGTACAATGACAATATACAAGGATTTCAAGGTAATTACTTTTCATTAATAACCATGAACAGTTTTTGATTAATTGATTTTTTTTTCTCTTTTTACACAATCAATAAGGTAAGCCTCCTGACCCGCCCCCCCCCTGTCTCCTGACCCACGCCTGTCCTAGAGGCTGAAAATACTGGCCGTACCAGAGTTGCAAACAAATGACTCACAACCACATTGAGCCAACTCTGGTAAATATTATAAGCTGCAAATATGTTTCTTATGTCATAGAAAACTAATTGAACAATATTTATTAGGTTGGGTGCACTTAAAGCCACTTTTCATTTCACAACTCATTCTGAACACAGTACATTACGGTGTTTGAACTGAAAAGAGAACGTCTGATTGAGCAGTGTTTGATGCAGCTAATTTATGGATTTTTTACGGGCTAACAGAGTTCATACCGCTAGCAATGAATGACCTTTCTGGTAGGCTAAGAAGGTAAGAAAAATGGAAAAATCTCCAAAAGGCATCAAATTACAGATATGACATTCTTATCATAATATGTCAAAAAAAAAAAAAAAAGTTCGATTTTATTTCCATCATTTACACTTTCAAAATAACCGAAAACAAAATAATGGCGTCTGCCTTGTACTGCCCCCTGTCGCAGCTTGTAAACACTTTTTGTAGCCAGCCAAGAGTCTTTCAATTCTTGTTTTGAGGTATCTTCGCCCATTCTTCCTTACAAAAGTCTTCCAGTTCTTTGAGATTTCTTACGCACTGCTCTTTTAACGTCTATCCATAGATTCTCAATTATGCCGAGGTCAGGAGATTGTGATGTAATCCACAGTGGATTCTGAGGTGCGTTTTAGGATCATCTATCTATTTGTAAAAGCTTTAACTTTAACTGCAGCTTTTTTTCAAAGACGGCATCAAGTTAGTGTCCGAAGATTTGCTGAAATTGTATTAAATCAATTCTTCCATCTACGTGGAATGTTCCCTGTGCCACTGGCTGCAATACAACACCAACGCATGATTGATCCACCCCCCCCGTGCTTAACAGTTGGACAGAGGTTCCTTTCATTAACTTCGTACCTCGTTGCTCATTCCGGCCAAAAAGTTCTATTTTATCCTTATCGGTCCACAGAAGTTGTTTCCAGAATGCATCAGGCTTGTCCATATGTTCATTTGCAGTAGTGAGGACATGCGTAGAAGAGGTTTTCTTCTGTATAATTTCTTCCATGGAGATCATATTTGTACAAGTATCTCTTTATTGTGGAATTTGCGTACCACAACTCCAGTGTCTGCCAGATCTTTCTGGAGGGGCCGTGCAGTCAAACGTGGGATCTTTCAGATCTTGCTTTAACCTCCACCGTTCCTGATGACTGCCATTTCAATTAATTACATTCCTTAACAGAGGATATTGGCATCTGAAAACACTTTGCCATCTTCTTATAGCCTGCTCCTGCGTTGTGAGCGTCAACTATTTTCAGTTTCATAGTTCTAGACCACTGCTTAGAAGAACCAATGGTGCCGATTGTTGGGGGGCAAGGTCAGATGAGTCCGGGCATTCAAAACCTTTGAGACTGACTTTGCATGGGGGCCCAAAGTCTTGCAGACGCCATTATTGTAAAGTGTAAATGATGGAAATGAAACTTTTTTTTTGACATATAGGAATGTCTCGTCTGTAAAGGAAAAGATGCATCCATCTTTCCTTGGCTTCTTTATGCACATTATTACAATTTTTTTTTAACCTGGGGTAAAACCCAACTGTATTTTAAAATAAAACGACATGCTTATTCTTAAAAGGAAATAATACAATAATACTCACATTGTAGGCAAGGACGCACTGCTTATTCAGTGTCACATTTTCTTTGACCACCGTGTTGTCACAGAGCACAGACTGACTGACAGTCACATTACTGTCAATGTGAACGTTACTCCAGATGTAAGCATGGTTTAGGTTGACATTATCTCCTGTTTCAACAGAGAGACATCAAAGTGAAGCACACCAACCTCTAACGGGCACATTTCCAACAGGATTTAATCTCATCACTTACCGATGGTGCAGTTGTTACCGATCACACTGTGGGAAATGCGGCAGTTTGCCCCAATGCTGGTATTACAGCCAATGAGGACGTTCTCCTCCATCTGGCTGCCGTGGCCCAGACTGACACCAGTGCCTCTGTAAACGTTGTGACGAGAGTAAGTGCAGCTCCATTCCTTCTGGTCCGTGAAGTTGGCCTCCGGAGTGAGTGGGTAAAACCACCGTCTCACGAGGTCCGACGACACCGAGTCGTACATAAGGAGGTTGGACACTCTGACTCCGTAGCCATCGTTGATGACGTTCATGTGTATGTGGTTTCCCAAGATCTAAGATAGAAAAACAGTTATATTAATAGCATAATATCTCGGTCGCTTTTGGCTTTATTTGATCTATTTGATCTTATGGTAACCTATAACTTTTACTGGGCCGACATTTTAGATTTCAACCTGCGTTTAGTTATTCTAAGTTTACAGCTGTTGGCAAATGACTACAATTCTGAACTTGTTAGTATTTATCTATTTTTAATAACTATTATCAAGTTGAACAATTTTTAACTTGACAGTTTCTTGGGGTCGTTCTTTACTTACCAATTTTTTTTTTAGTTTCTAAAAATTGTTATGGCTAGTCTTTCATCTCCATTTAAACATTTTGTTAAACCTTTGAGGTCTTCTGAACAGTTGAGAGTTTTTAGAGCAGGGCTTTTTATAAATGCTGTGGTTCTGTGACCCAGCTCTGCATAGACTGGTCCCTCATTAGCCCTGGTCTAAGAACGTGGCTTTAAGATGGCTAAACACTACACCGGGAAAAGCAATGTCCTATCTGGCAGAGGTGGAGGACTCGAGTCTCGTGACTTGGACTCGAGTCAGACTCGAGTCATCAATTTGATGACTTTAGACTCGACTTGACCAAATGTAAAGAGACTTGGAACTCGACTTGGACTTTAACATCAATGACTCGTGACTTCACTTGGACTCGAGCCCTTTGACTCGACAAGACTTGAGACTTTCTCCAAAACCCAAAAATTATAAACTAAGTTATTGAGGAGCGCTGTGTACGTATGGGCTGTCGGCACAACATCCAATCAAATAAAACGTTGGCCAATCAAATTGCGGGACAACCAATGAGAACGAGCTGTCGCGTTGGCCACGGGTTAAGAGAAAATGATACCAAAGATCGCGTTGTTCGGATTTAAAAACTACGATATGGTCAACAAAAAACGAGTGGCAGTGAGTGGAAGGACTCGAAAGGACTCGAAACAGAAACGGCAGGACTTGGGACTTGACTTGACACTTTTCAGTCTTGACTTGGATTCGGCTCGGACTTTGCCTATTTTGACTTGAGTCCAAAGACTTGAGACTTGCTTGTGACTTGCAAAGCAATGACTTGGTCCCACCTCTGCTATCTGGTACTGTATTTGTTGAAAACTTCAATTAAATTTAAATCTGGTATACAGTAATCCCTCTCCTATAACAGTAGTTGTATTCCAAGACCCACTGCAAAAAGGGAAAATCCGCAAAGTAGAGGCAAGATTTATGAACCTCCCCCGTACTGTTATCAACACTCCCTAGACTGTATTGCCCTTTCCCACACAAAATGTATGCACAGTAGAGTTGTATAATGGAAATATACGACATACATATTACATAAATCAATTAAATACCCTACCATGAAAAACAATGTTAAATACATTCTGATTATAAATAAATATAATATTATAATTAATAAAGTGCAATTCAAGTAATCAAGCCTCTCCTTATGTTAATAGGAGTCGGGACAAAAGGAGAGAGGAGAGCGAACAGAGGAGGATATAGAAAATATTGGAAATAACAAAAAGAAAACTACCATGATACAGCGAAACTCTCACAAAATTGGAATAAAAAAAAAAAAAAAAAAAAAAATCCACAATGTACTGAGAGAGCGAAAAGGAGAACCGCAAAGTAGGGAGGGATTACTGGAACTCAAAAACATTATGATGCCGCTGTGTGGTACCTCTTCATTTACTAGGATTCCTCTGACAAAGTCATCCCTTGTCTGATAATCAAAATTATCAGTGAAGAGCTCTGCAACCTGAAATGAGGGGACAAAAAAAAACAAAAAAAAATTAACACTGCCACCAAACAGATAGAAAAAAACGTCCTGTTTCGGTTTCAAACCTGACCTGTGGAGAGCATATACTGATGTGAGAGTCGAGCAGGTCGTGTCTGATTTCAAACTCATCGCTTGTGCTGTGGAACATGTTCTGCAAAAGGTAAACATAGATGTTGGTAACGCCCGATAAAAAGCAAGACCCCCGCCCCAAACAATCACAACAGTACCCTTCTTCTGTTTGGAGTAAATACGGTTAATAGCCAACTTGTATGTACCATACGAACATTTTATACATACTGTAATTTCCAGACTATAAGCTGCTACTTTATTCACATACGTTGAACCCTGCGGTTAAAACAATGATGCGGCTAGCGATCAATGACTTTTCTGGTAGGCTACTGTGCGTTATACTAGTAGCGTACAGTATGTCTGTCTGTGAATGGCGTGGGGCACGTGGGAGAGATAACCAGAGGTGTGGACTCGAGTCACATGACTTGGACTCGAGTCAAACTCGAGTCCTCAATTTGATGACTTTAGACTCGACTTGACAAAATGTAAAGAGACTTGCAACTCGACTTGGACTTCTAACATCAATGACTCGTGACTTCACTTGGACTTGAGCCCTTTGACTCGACCTGACTTGATACTTTCTCCAAAACCCAAAGTGATCTGTGTAAATATATTATTATTTTTGTGTAAAAAGACTCAAAACAGAAACGTAAGGACTTGGGACTTGACTTGACACTTTTTAGTCTTGACTTGGACTCGACTCAGACTTTGCCTGTCTTGACTTGAGACTTGACTCGGACTTGAGTGCAAAGACTTGAGACTTACTTATGACTTGCAAAGCAAGGACTTGGTCCCACCTCTGGGTGAAAGTTGAGAGCAGTTTGATCCCTGTCATGTTGACGCGCGAGTTGGTTATACAGGAGCTGGTAAAACGCTGTTTATGTTCTGTTGTGCTCGGTGTGGCTGATAATAAAGACCCCCAAATTCCCTGTTTCTGCTGTGGACGAGCACAAAGTGAAAAGTGTTAGCCCAGAGCTAATGTTAGCTTCGGGCCTGGAGCAGATCACTAAGTCTCCCCTGTGCATTCAACTATGGTCAGGGCTCCGAAGCAGGAAAGAGCTAACGTGTAACCAGCTGTTCGTAAACAGATGAATTTATTTCGGTTCATGAAGGAAGTTTTAATGACGTAACTTATATATATATATATATGTACAATTATTTTCTTCTTTTTAAATATTCAGGTGTGCTTAATAGTCTGGACATTACGGTAATGATTTCAGGGTTCCCGAAAGGCATTGGGCATTTCAAATCTCAGAGAAATTGTGTATGTGACTAACCATAGGAAACTGTAACTTTTTCAATCCCTGGGTCTTCTGGTAATGTAAAATCCTCTGACTCCTCCTGTCATTGACCACAACAATGTCATCTTCCTCACAGCGGGACCTGTGACCTGGTGTTGATTCTTTGAAGATCATAGTCATCACCGACACATTCTTCTCCGTCTTTCGGCGATGCCTAAACACAAGACCAATACAACAAATGATATATCAGCATAAGAAATAATAAACAAATAAATCTGATCTGATAAAATATAAGGGTTCAAATAATGTTGTTACGAAACCTTGCAAATCGCATTAGTTTAAACGAATTGATCACAGTGTCGCTGTAGATTAATCGGGATTAATCACAATGCAAATAATCACAATTACTGTATTTTTCAAAAAGTCACACCACTGCCCTCTTGCAGCTGTCAGTGTAAAAATAACGAACATGTACATTTTTTATGGTAAAGGAGTAGCAGATACTGGTACACAAGACTAGAGTGCCCTCTAGCGGCTGTCAGTGTGAAAATAACGAACATGTACATTTTCAGTGGTAGGCCTACATAAGTAGCAAATACTAGTAGACAATTATATATTTCAATATATAAGTTGCACCTGAGTATTAGTCGCAAACCTAGCCAAAGAATGAAAAAAGTGCGACTTATAGTCTTATAGGAAAATACGGTACTTTAAAAAATTATTATTCCTAAATATACCAAAAAAGGTAGATGTATGTGTTTCACATACTAATCCAGATAATAGAATTATGTATTAATGTGGAAAAGGTCAAGAAAAATATTGACTATATACAATACTATAAAAATACATTATAACCCAAATCTTTCTTTGTAGAGTTGGTGGATTCTTGTCAAAATACATTATAACCCAAATCTTTCTTAGAGTTATTACTGTGCATTTTGACAGTGGTTCGGTCAGTCAGCTTGTGAAACTTTCTCAGAGTGTGTGTTACTAACAAGATGACTTTGTAGGAACGCAAACACAAGGCTCCCCAGAATCCAACTATTGCACCAAGCCAAGCTGTTTATCAATGTTTCAAAAGGAAAGACTGCAACTGCTCAGGAGCATCAACTACTGTATGTTCATTAACACGCTTTACAGCACTTGTCCAATTTTACCAAGTACTGTAATGTAAAATCCTCTCTGAAAACGTTTCCTCTGTTATGTTAGCACAAAACAGCATGGGTCTTGACATGTTGTTGGCAGAAAATGGAGACGTGTGCACAATGTTTGGTGCTCACTGTTGTACTTCTATTCCCAATAACACTGCTCCAGGTGGCTCTGTTAGTGTTATGTTAGTGGTCTTTTGGTCCACTAACATGTTGTACATAGGTGTATTTGATGCCATTCTCACATGCTGCGGTTGTTGTTTTTAATCCCTTATCTCCGTGCCCTTGCTACTCGCCTAATCACTATACCCCTCTCTAAGACTTTGTCAGATGTTAATTTCTACTTACCCTAACCCCAATCTATTTGCTGACCCTTCTTATATTATGGCCTATCCTGACTCTGACTCGGACAAAAACAGTGGCAATGACACTGTTTTTAATGTGCGGCCCGCCTCCCCCCCCTTTTTTTTAGTCTCTGTAACAGTTTGCTTAGGTGCTTAATAATCATTAGCCTTGTACATTTCACAGTGGCTGCAGTGGGAAAATACTCGGCCAAGCCATGTGGTACATCGGGGTGTCAATCTCAAATTCAGTGGGCCAAAATAAAAAACTGGGACCAACTGGAACGACAGGACAAAGTCAATATTTACAGAAAAAATGATGGCAATTGTGCATGTGCTCAAATTCAGTGGGCCAAAATAAAAAAAACTGGGACCAACTGGACCGACAGGCCAAAGTCAATATTTATAAAAAAATTAATGGCAATTGTGCATGTTTTCCCTTTTCTTCAGATATGCAATGTTGAGTTTTTTCACATGGAAACAAACTTTAGTTTTGCGTAAAAATGTAATCCGGAACAACCAAAGCTTAATATTATAAACACATGTGAAATTGAATTACAAATAAAAATACATCAGTGGTATTTGTATAACATAGCGCATACACTGCTAATACTACAAATCCCCCCCCCAGTATAAAGGGGCTATACTGTATACTGGCGAGCCAACTCTAGTACACATTTGATATGATCTTGCGGGCCAAATATAATTACAATGCGGGCGAGATTTGGGCCCCCGGGCCTGTGTTTGACACGTGAGGTACATGATGAGTGGGGTTTTTTTTACACTACATTTTTTTGTCAAAAACCATAACAAAAACTACAACAAACATACAGCTCACCTGTGCTCTTGCAGTGCCTGGCTGATGTCCACATTGGACACGACATCCCCATAAACCAAAACAAAGTCTGAACGTACGAGGTTCTTTGCATCCACATCTCTGAGAACATCTCCCAAAGATCGGTACAGGTCTGAAGTGATGATATGGACTATATTGGATGAGGTGGGTCGACACCACTTGGACTTCCTGTCAGAGGTAAAAATCATTCTAAGTCATTCGAACTTCGAAGAAGACTAACTCGCAATTCACACTGAAAGAGCACGAAAACGCACAGCAAGTGATCCCTGATTTTCGTGGCCATCCAGGAGCAGAAGACAAACGTCTCCTGTACACCCGTGGATGTGAGAAACTCCAGCGTGTAGTCGATTATAGCGACGTTACCGAGAGGGAGCAGGACCTGAATGGAAATGGTGAACATATAGACAGATAGAATTAAGTGACGCAATGTTTCAGTTGTAAATCAAAAAGACGGTACACGACACCATACAAAACAACGCAGCTTGAGCAACTCAAGACTTCGGATTTGCTAGCACGTGATGTTACTGAACGCTTCTGACAGCGTTGACAGCATGATACTAGCTAGTTTCTGTTAGCATAGCAGTTAGCCCAACTTTGCTCACCCGCGGCTGGTCCTTGGTCACAGGAAAAAACCTTCGGTTAAAACTGTCAGCGATTAAAACCGCCTGCAGTGGCTGGTCTTCTTCGTCTTCTCCTCCTGCCCCCTTACCGGCTGACATAGCAGCGCCGGAGCGGTTTTGTTTTCCTCCTTTACCGGCCATAACACTAGCTGTTTCCGGTCACAGAGTAACAACATCAACTCACACGCTGCACTGTCCTGTTGTCAGACGCAACGACGGTAGCCGCCGAGGACAAACCTCCCACAGGCTTACTCCTCTTCGATTCATACAATACCAAATTTAATCAATTTTATCCTTTTTCCAATTATGCTGTTGAAATCTACTTTAATAGAATATTCAGCATATTTTGATAGCATATAGACGTCTAGCAAAGAAGACAGGAGCCAAGTGCTAATTAGTTGTTGCTAGCTATTGGTATTATGTTACGGTAATAATTAAGAAACGAACAATAACAATGATAATAGCGTGCCCACAATTCTAATTAGAAAATTTGAAAACATTTTAAAATATTTTATAGTATAATCAAATTTTCTCTCTATTTCTGAATGGCTCTGAATAGGCAACCCATGTCCATGACATTAAGACCAATGAAGCTCATAATATATACCAGGGGTGGGCAAACTTTTTGACTCGCGGGCCACAATGGTTTCTAAAATTTTTCAGGGGGGGCCGGGCCAGAATAGGAGAATGTTGTGTTTGTGTGGACTAATATAAATGAAATGTAAAAACAGGATGCAAAACACCAATGTGAAGAGTTTATTGTGAAAAAAATTCCAAATGTATTAATTTAATAACGCAGTAATAAACAAACAAAAACATTCCGTTTCAGTGGGAACAGTGTTGTTGGTCTCCCTTTTTTGCAAGTGCATCAATGTCTGGTGTTATATTTGTTGTGGCAATTCTCAGGATAGATCCGAGGTGTTGGTCAGTTAACTTGGATCTGTGACTGGCTTTGTTGATGTTCATGACACTGAATGTCTGTTCACACACATAGGTTGAGCAAAACAACGTCAGCATCTTCTGTGCCATCCTCACAGAAGATTATGCATAACCGTAATGCATCACACTCAATGGTCAATATCTTTGGCGACATCTGCTGGGGAAAGATGGGAATTACAGCTAGGTAAAATGATTGAGGTGTCATAATAACATTTAATTCAATAATATGACGTGGACGAGTTCGGCGGGCCGGATTAAAAAGCCTAACGGGCCGTATATGGACCACGGGCCGTAGTTTGCCCATGCCTAATATATACACAGGGCCGTAGTTTGCCCATGCCTGATATATACACTACTTACTGTTCAGGTATATTTTAATGTATTACTTAAATGCATTTTAAACCACAAGGCCCAGAGTATACTGCACTTTCTGAGGAGTCTGAGATCCTTCAAGATCTGCAGGAATGTAAAATTCACCTATCAGATTTGTAAACTGTGTGTTGAACTGGTTTTTATGGTTTTTTAAAATCTGATAGGTAGAATTTGCCTTTAAGTGAGAAACCATTTACCAGCACAAAACAACCACTGACCTGCTGTTCAGATGCTACACAACCACCATCTATCTATCTATCTATCTATCTATCCATCTATCTATCTATCCATCTATCGATCTATCTATCTATCCATCTATCCATCTATCTATCTATTTGTATATCTGTTTATCTATCTATCTATCTATCTATCAATCTATCTATCTATCTATCCATCTATCGATCTATCTATCTATCTATCTATCTGTCTATCTATCTATCTATCTATCTGTCTATCTATCTATCTATCTATCTATATATCTATCTATCTATCTATCTATCTGTCTATCTATCTATCTATCTATCTGTCTATCTATCTATCTATCTATCTTTCTATCTATCTATCTATCTATCTGTCTATCTATCTATCTATCTATCTGTCTATCTATCTATCTATCTATCTGTCTATCTATCTATCTATCTATCTATCAATCTATCTATCTATCTATCCATCTATCGATCTATCTATCTATCCATCTATCGATCTATCTATCTATCTATCTATCAATCTATCTATCTATCTATCCATCTATCTATCTATCCATCTATCGATCTATCTATCTATCCATCTATCGATCTATCTATCTATCCATCTATCGATCTATCTATCTATCCATCTATCGATCTATCTATCTATCCATCTATCTATACTATGTATAGGCTATATTGAACTCTCTCACTTTATGCTGGAATTATATACGGTAACCTTTTTTTACTTGTTAAAATACTTTTTTGAACTTTTGAACATTTGGAAAAATTGTGTTTAAAAAGTGTCAGCAATTACTATTATGCTATAACCTAGTGGGCTATTTGATGATGTTTTCTTGAGTAGCAGAATTGCGTTTAAATATGGTGCTTTTTAGATGAGGAACCACAGAATGTACATGTAATACAAATACTACTAAAAGGTTTAGGTCGTTATTAAAACAGTATTCTTAATAAGTTCATAAAGTAGAAACAAAAGGGGTGATGAGCGTTTCAGTGGTAACTTGGCGACGAGTGGACTCGAACCCATGTCCGCTTCCTTAACCACTAAGCCACCACTGCGATTGGTTCAAACATTTCTGTAGCAAAAAAAAAAAAAAAAAAAAATATATATTACAAAGGTTGCAGATTTAAATATATATTACAGCCTCGGGGTCATTCAAAAAGATGAACAGGTCACTAAGCATCGTCAATTATTATACAATTTAAATTAGAGGTAGAGGTCGCCATCTGGTGTCTCAAAAAAGTAACTGCCGCAGGTACGAGGATGCAAAGCTGCAAAGATTTTGCTTGTTTTTTTTTTTTATTGAAAAGCTCTTGACACTTTGAGTGCTGAGGTTGTTCAACAATGTATGAAACTCTTTTTCCATGTGTACTTATCTATGTACATATTTATTTATCTTTAAATTTTTGACCTTCTTTCAGCTGCGCCCCCTCAGAATTGCCTATTTTTTAAAACAATATTTATACCTTTTATTTATTTAGCTAGTGGCCATAACTGAGGTAAATGTCTTTGCATGATTTGTAAATCATATTTGCCTCCACCTAACCGAGAGGTGGTTAATGCATGCATGTGCAAGCATTTTTGTGCTCGACAGCGGTCAGGGAAAAAAAGTATTGTGAAACCAAGAAGACAGTGGTTATTTATAGCCCGCCTCTTCCCTTTCAATCTTGAGAGAGAAAAATCAGATACAGTCATTGAAATTATATGTACTGTATGCGTCGTGCTCGGGCTGAATGGAATTGCTTAATTCTATGAAATTGATATTTCATTCTGTCATGTGAGTTAGTAACGGGAGACAGCCGCGTTCACTTTCTTCCCGACAGACACCACAGTCCCGCCGTCTAACTTTGCTTGTCTCCATATCCCTGGGTGACCCCCGCTTAACATTCTAGTGCTGCGATGATGCCAGCGGTAGCAAATTAGACACCAGCGACCCCTCCAGATATGTTCTTCTCTGTCCCACATCCATTATTTTTAGCTAGGATCCAAGCGCTATGTCTACGCTTAATATGGATAAATGGTAAGACTCACATTCAGAGCTAGCTCTAAAATCCACTATATCACTCCTTCTTCTTTCGGGTGTGACGAAGATCGATATTCAAACTGCTGCCTACCTGACTCTGACTGACACAGGAATCCTATTAGAATTTTTTCATTTTTTTTTTTTTTTTTTTTGCACAAGCCTCAGCTCCCTTCAGTGTCACTGGTGGGGTTTTAGAAATCTTTATTGTGGACGCAAAGAATCAGAGAAACCCACCGACTCCTGCACCCATGCACATATGCGCATACAGACAAACAAACAAAGCTGTCACCTCAGCAACCACGGTGGCTCCCACCTAATCTTTCCCATGCTCAGTTACAACCCAGATAGACACCCACTCGTACCTATGTCAAACTAAGCCCAACCCATCTCGCACTCTTTGCCTCACGACTACACGAGCCCATGTGGGGTTTTTAATAAGGTGGATGCAAGAGTTGGTCTTGCTCTCTTCTGGGTGACGCGGTTTGGAAGTGGTTCTTTATACTTTCGCCATTGAACCCTTTTTGTTTTGTGTTTTTTTTTTTTTTTTCATTTTGTTTTGACTTTCCCTAGAGAGGAGCCATGAAGTGGACCTGGGTCCTTGTGGCAGTTCTGCTGTCATTTGGGGGTCTTGCAAAGAGCAAAGACAGCCTGGACTTTCCCGAGTACGATGGCAAGGACCGCGTGCACGAACTCAACGCCAAGAACTACAAGTCCGTGATGAAAAAGTACGATGTCATGGTGGTGTACTACCATGACCACCCCGGATCCAGCCGCGTCGCCCAGAGACAATTTGAGATCGAGGAGTTGAACCTCGAGGTAGGTGGAGAAGGCGAAGTGTGGTCAATGTGATCGTATCGATTTTAATTTATAGAATTTTTTTTTTAAAGAGCTCGTTGGATGTATCGATTTTAATTTATAGAATTTTTTGTTTTTTTAAAGAGCTCGTTGGATAGTTTTTGTAAAGTTTGGATTTTTTTTAGTTTGGCATGCTTACAAAGATTATGAGATTTTAGTAGGAGATCCTGCTGTTTGGGGCCCTTTTTTTTAGGGTGCAGGGTGTATGGATGTGCAACATGGTTAAGCTTAGCCGAATTCACTGCTAATCTTTCAAAAAAATTTCAAAATGTGTCACAAGGCTCCAGTTCATTTGCAAAGATTGGAGATATCAATTATTCTGGCCATGTGTACAGGCGTTGGTGTCAATGTGGTTGTGTGTGAAGTTGATGCCTGACACACACGCACAAACACACACGTCTCCTTCAGCAGGCTCATTAGTACAGGCTGGGCTGTACTTGGACACTCAGCATTTTGTCCGATTCTTCACAGTGAGACATCATGACGTCATGCTTACGGCCATAGGATATGCACTCGCCCCTGAACAGATTCACATTCTGGACGTCAAATGTCACATACTTTAGCAGCACCTTCCGATCGAGTAATATTATGTATATTCTGTGTTATTATGTGAAGGTACTTCTCACGCAGTTGGAAAAAAAACAGACACTAAATATAAAAGTTGATGATTTAACGCAAATTCAAGATGATAACTTCGTTCCTTTTCGATGCTGCAAAAACAAGTAAATTCATATCAATCTTGACCTGTACATTAGAACGTATCATTTGTTTATTATTATTATTCTTTTATACGATTGCTTTTATTTTATATAACGTGTAAATAACGGGCAACTTGAGGGACAGAGAACAGTTATTTGTATACTTCAACTTGAACTTGAGGGACAGAGAACAGTTATTTGCACGTACCATGTACTTCAACTTTGTTTTCTTTTTTTTTTTCTTTCTTTTTTTTGGGGCCAATATTCAAAAATATGTATTACGGGGGAGAGTCTTACTTATACCAGAGATTTGACCCGAGTTTCCTCCGTGCTTCTACTTCTTGATCTTGAAATTGGGGCGTGATTACGAGCTGACTTTAAAGACGAGGAAAAACAAGCATTAAGAAAATATAGAAATGATTAAAGATAGCTAACAAGGTTGGGTTTAAAACTAAATCTAAGATTAACACCATTAAATAATTAAAGATTGGAGCAAATTAAGCTACATTTGAAACTTTAAAGGACAGTGATGTCACATGACCTCAGTAAATAAGGTGAAAGTGAAAAAGAGATAATAGAGAGGTGAGATTATGTTTTCTGCATATGACATAATTTCAGAGCCAGCACTGGAAGTCCTGGCTCTAACACTGCCGGCTCAGCTCTACTCTGTGATTGACACATGCAGCACTTCAGTTGTCAGCGGATACTGAGTTCGCCACATCACCAAAATAGTCCTCGGTGCTGGTGTGGCTTCTTGGCCGCTATAATTAACACAAGATGCTTTTTTGGATGGACGAGTTACTGGAGACCCATATTTCTGCCTGCTAACGTAATATGATTTACACTGGATGAAGTTTTAAATTTGGTAATAGTGAGCAGTAAAAGGTCGAGAGGTCACATTCTCCTAGGGAGCTGATGAACGTCGGTTGGAATGCAATGTAATGCTTTATAGATTTGCCCCCTTATCCTCAATTTACTACGGTATCGATGCATGTCAAGAGTTCAAAGATGCATAAAGGTTGTCTACCAAGATTGTAATCGAAATAGGATCTGGAGAAGGTTAAAATTAGGGTTGCAGCTACAGTTGGTTGGGGATAAACACAAGGGTGTAGGTGTTGGTGAGTCTTTATAGGAAAATTGGAAACTGTAGATTTGTGTGTCGTAGGGTAAAAAAGTAAACAGGTATGTGTGACAGAGACAGAGAAAACTGAATATCTTAAATTATATTTCAGTGATGTTTGCCGATTCTTGGACACACCTGTGAAACTGGTGATAGAAGAAATTTATACTGATCGATTGCTACTTCAATAGCTTAGATGCTAACTGGCCTTACTGAGCTCTGCCCGTAGGTTAACTAGGGTTACGGTAAAGTCCTGGAATCACTACTACGTAGGTTGATTCAGGGTTGGTAATTTTGCACTTCAATAAATGTGCCACTGCTAAAAATGAATTGCTTTCTGGCAACCAACAACCTGCAAATCCAAATGTGTAAATAGAGAAAAAAAAAAAAAAAAAGAAATGCTAAAAAAAAAATTGTCTGCACAGTCAGCGCCAACACAGTCATCTTAATTAATCCAGTATGTGTATATGTGCGTGTGTGCGTGTGCGCTTTCAAACTCCAAATGCATTAAGACCACTTCCTCACTGCAAATGTCCTCCTGCTATTGGTCACAGTAGCTGTCAGTCCCGAGGTTCAGGTTTCACACAGATATAGAAAGTGCCCTAGCAGCATTCTGAAAAGCAGGCTTTTATGGTCATGAATCGAATGATACATTGCTATGAAAATGCTGGGGAAAAAAAACAAAAAAAAAAAAACAACTCAGAATTCACTCAACTGACAAACAACGGACCTGTAGGCGTTTCAACGGTGCCAAATCCTTGCCATTTACGTCTTAGATTTATAGTCAATAAATACAGTATACAGCAGGTTTTTTTCTTTTTCAACCAAGGTTTCCTCCGCCTAGCTAGAATTTGTTCATTTGTAACCAATGTAATTATGGGTAAAGGAAAGCATTTAAAATGCTACATCAGCCTAGCTGAATTTGAAATTCAGTATGTTTTTTTTTTCAAGAACATTTTGTTTTACCGTATAGCTCTTGTGTTTTTCCCCCTACTCCAATAGTACTTGTATGTATACAGCTGCTGCTCCGAGCAGATAGAACGGGTGACAATTAAAAACAATGGCTTTCTTTGCAGTATTTTAATCAGATATTCATTTTACACAGCCTTCGACCAATCCGTCTTTTCCAGTTTCTTGTTACATTTATATTTACAGTATTGGACAAAATGCTGTCT
>NC_024326.1:6217141-6220379 GCF_000523025.1 Cynoglossus semilaevis
TGTGCCACCCCCTTTGGGAACTTCTGGTATAGCGTATAATTTCTTATCTTATTTTGAACAAATTATACTTCTTTGACTGAAATAATATTTGTTTTACAGCTTGCAGCCCAGGTCCTGGATGAGTTTGATGATGAAGAAATTGGAGTTGGTCTCATTGATGCCAAGCATGACAAAGCCATTGCAAAGAAACTAGGTGAATGCACCTTGAAAACATGGCTAAATATGCTAAATATTTCCTATCAACATCAGAATAAAAAAAAATATTTAAAACTCTCATAAACAAAAAAAAAACAAACTGTAATGAAATGTTTTAAAAAAAAACAAACAATGGGTGACCTTAAACTTGAGAACTAAGACGGAATAACATTTTCTGTTCATTTAGGCCTTGACGAGTCGGACAGCATCTTCATCTTCACTGAGGACGAGGTCATAGAATATGACGGCGAGCTCGCAGCAGACACCCTAGTGGAGTTCATCTTTGATGTTCGTGAGGATAGAATCTCTCATTCAATAGTTTTTCTGCCTTAAAAAAGCCCTCCCTTCTTCTCGGAAAAAACAAGTCACACGATCGTATTTTTGACTTGATCAGATTTTCTCTTTCCTTTGTCCACACCTTATCTTCTCCATCTCCACTAATCTGTTTTTAGGTTCTTGAGGATCCCGTAGAAATTATTGACAACAGTCGGGAACTGAAAGGCTTCAGAAACATTGACGAGGACATCAAATTGGTGGGCTACTTTAAAAGCCACAAGTCAGAACGTAAGAATTTTTACCATCGTGACGTGAGAAGTTGTTGATATACCTGATTTATATTAACCAAAAAAAACAATTGGATTGATAAAATTGTAGACACAATTCTAGACCTACCTGTGCAATACATTTAAAGTACCGTATTTTCCGGACTATAACTCACACTTTTTTTTTTCATATTTTAGCTGGTTTTGCGACTTATATATAAAAAATATATAATGTCACATTTGTTTCACACGAAAAAGGCTTGTGTACCAGTATCTGCTACTCCTGTACCACTGAAAATTGTTCGTTAATTTCACACTGACAGCCGCCAGAAACCACTGGTGCGACTTATACTCCGGAGCGACTTATAGTCCAGAAAATATGGTAACTTGATAAATGCCTTTGCGATTTCAGATTTTGACGCTTTTGCTGATGCTGCCGAGGAGTTCCACCCTCACATTTCGTTCTTTGCTACCTTCAACCCCAAGGTAAGCAATCACAGAGCAAGAATACTTTTCTAGTAAAAGAACTTATCTTTAGAAAACAATATATTCAAAGTGCTTTTTTAGAGAGAAAAGTGCAAATAAAACTTTGAATTAACAAATTGGTTTTTTTTTGGTAAGAAAAATAGGCATGTCACTGTCCTGCCAGTAATTTCATTATGTTTCTTTTTTTTTTAAACTCTTTTTGTTTTACATCAAATTATGTCTCAGCAACAATGTTAAGCCCGTCTCTCACAGGCTGCTCAAGCGCCGATGTCGACGCCGATTTATCTATCTATCTATCTGTCCATCTGTCTGTCTGTCTATCTATCAATCTGTCACGTTTACCGGGCTTGGACCCAAATGCAGCACACTTTACTGCGGTAATTCAGCAGTGACAAACAAAGTGTCTTTTTCTCAGAGAAGGTCTCTTAACAAAAGCAGCCCCAAAAAGGTTATGCGACAAATCAGCAGTCACGAACAAAATGTCTTCTTCTCAGAGGAAGCCTATTAACAAAATGAAGCGACATAGCAGTTATGGGTCGACAAGGGAGTCGAAAGCGGCGGCGCGGAGCAGACCAATAAATGTAGCTCTGCGCGCAACAACCAAACTGGTTCGACCTCAGAACAGACAAGTTTTGGATTGAATATTTGATCAAAACTAAGTCTCAGGCAAAGCAGGAAAAATCGACAAACGAGACAGAAGTGGGAGTGTCCAGCCAACATGAGCAGAAGAGATGATCTGGCAGAGAGGAGTGTGTGGCCACCACTTATATAATACACTGCCAGCCAATCAGCAGTGAGTGCAGGTGAACCTGGTCTCACTGATTGTCGTGCTGCAGCAAGCAAGGCAGGACCCCACCTTCAAGGACGGCTCTTGACATCCCCCGAACAAGAAGAAGGAACCATCCAGGACACTCGGGGAGTAGGAGGTAAGATCAGAGGTTGCCATCTGAACCAGCCAAGCTGCTCCCCTCCCTACCAGAAGCCAGAGATGGAGAAATGCTTCCATTAGGAATATGAGAAGGGGGAAAATGAGAGGGAAATGTTGTGGATGCCTCGACCGTGGTGGTTGGGAACCTGATTGTTGTCCTGGATGCAGTTAGTGGAACTCCTGAATCAGGGATCTGTCCAAAATGTGGTGGGATGTTACATGACACTCCTCTCTGGACCGTATCCCTCCCAATCCACTAAATACTGGAGACCCCTTCCTCTTCGGGCGAATTATTATTTTGTACACGGTGTGAAATGAAAAATGGATTCAAAAGGAATTTGTTTTCTTTTTTTACAATTTGAATTGAACCTGTATTATATTATGTTATATTATATACTGTATAAGGGAAAACAGTTTAGGCTTTGACATTCAACTGTTCAGCTGTTAAATTTTTCATCTTTACGATTCAGATAAGTAGGTTGAAGATTTTAGATGACATTTTGGTACAGTATAGTTCGATAATTAGGTGGATTAGTGGACATTTACGTGCTCAAAGGGTTAAAGTTTTGTTGCTCTGATAAGGGCGCAGCTAGCACCTAATGCTAAGATTTTTTTCTAAACAGAATCTAACCACCTAACAGCAAATCAAACTCTACCCACACTAACCACTGAGGGCTTCTCTCATTACTCCACACTTTCACAGTTTCGCATTTATTTTTAGGCATTCGGAAAGTCTTCCAGCTTTGCCCCACTGGCAAAAAAAAAATCCAGAGAGCCCTCAGTTATAACCTTGTTATAAACAAAATTTTAAATTTGACTTGAAATTGGACCTGGGTTATGACGCCATTTTGGAAGAACTTGAACAGGTTGCGGCGATCACTTGAAACAAAAACCTAAACAAAAAGCTAACTGTGTTCTAACCACATCTAAATGACAAAATCTAAGTCGACCTTTACCCCCTGTTTTGTCCTTGATGGTATGCCGAACTCGCCTCCCTCGGGAGGTGCTCGGGTACCGACGCTCTGGGAAGAGACCTAGGGGAAGACCTAGGACACGCTGGAGCGACTACGTCGCTCGGCTGGCCTGG
>NC_024326.1:6220571-6223427 GCF_000523025.1 Cynoglossus semilaevis
GTTGTGGTGATTGGAGCAGCTGCTGGAGTCGAAGAGGGACTTGCAGGTGGAGGTAAAACCAAGAACTGGGCCAGAGCTGAAGTGAGCGGTCGTACTTTAGCTGAGAGCACAGCCACTCTCTTATCCTGTGCAGCAAAAGCAGTGCATAAACCTGGACGGCAGAAATCTCAGAGTCCTGTAACATCTTCTCCAGCACTTCTCCAGAAGGCGAGCTCTCACCTTAGCACTTGCTCTGCAGCCCCAATAGCGGCACAGTTCTTGCGGGATGGCATCCGCGCCCGTCTCGACTGGCATTCCTCTGTAGTGCGAGCTGCTGATTTCTTGTATAAACAAGTTCGCTGCTGCCATTCCGTTGTGGAACAAAATTGTTATCCATTGGATACATAAAGAGAACAGTCAAAAAAAAGTACAAAAGACACTAAAAGAAAAAAAAAAACAAAGGACAGACGAAGCTACTTGAAGTGCAGCCCTCATGTCAGTGAACTTATTGCTCCGACACAAACCTGACATTCAAAAGCTGAAAATTTTGACCAACCAATTATAACAAACAACTTATTACATGAATTAAGAATTAATTGTAGTAATGGTCTCTCATTACTACTACTAAATTAGTTGACTTAATCTTTAACCACATCATTACTTTCAGAGCTTGATTGTGTGTGAAAATCTATATATAGCCCTTTGATGCATGACCCATGATATACTGAGTTAAGTGTTTTTATGTGGTTTTAGACATAAAAATAAGAACTGATTTGGTTCTGTTTTTATACACCAAATTTTCTTTTTGAATGTTGACACAATTATTCTGCAGTTGCAGAGGCTGACCACTGTATAGCAGTGTTGGGTGATTCTCAGGCGTCCACTGTAGAGGCTTATATGCAACACTGCCATCAAAACCTATTTTCTATCATAGAAAATGACATTTTAATAGCTGTCCACTGTAGTGACCGTCATGCATGAAAGGGATAGTTACTGTTAAAGGCTTTGCATTTAGTCTCTGTACTTTTACTCGGGTGTGGTCTTTCTGTGAGCTTTTAAAATTTTGAGAGGAACAAACCCATCCCCGCTGCATTTCATCTGTCTATCTATCTATCTATCTATCTATCTATCTATCTATCTATCCATCTATCTATCTATCTATCCAACTATCTATCTATCTATCTATCTATCTATCTATCTATCAATTATATAATGTAATTTCAAAAATTTATCGGGGGTCCATTTGGTGATGCCTGTTCTATCATAAGCTTGGAAGTACATTTAAACCTTATGGGATCAGCTCTTCATTCATAACCCATTCATTATTATCTTGCTATTATTTTACAGGTTGCAAAAGCGCTGGATCTAAAGCTCAATGAGGTTGACTTCTATGAACCCTTCATGGATGAGCCAGTGGTCATCCCCGGAAAACCTTATACTGAGGAAGAGCTGGTGAAATTTATTGAGGACAATGACAGGTAAAACACAGGAACCCAAAAACTCCCAGATTTTTTACTTTAAATTACTTCACACGAACAGCAAATTCCCATTGATATCCTTTTGCTTTTTCAGACCAACTCTGAGAAAGCTGCAACCACACAACATGTATGAGATCTGGGTAAAAGCTCACTGGAAAACTGTGAAAAATGTGGAAAATGTTGCCTATGACATCATACACCATTTCACATCTAAACTAAACTAAAAAGGTTTAAAACATTAATTTGTATTTATTTCTACTGCAGGAAGATGATGTAGATGGTGAACATATCATTGCTTTTGCAGAGGAGTCCGACCCCGGTATAGTAGCACTTTTGCAGCCACAATTCTAAATAGTGTTTTGAAAAAAAAAAAACCTGTGAATGTAATGGATTGAAGATAGCGCCATGAATGATTAATGATAGCATCATTTAATCTGCTCCTCAGATGGCTTTGAGTTTCTGGAAATCCTGAAGCAGGTTGCTGAAGATAACACTGATCACCCCCATCTCAGCATTGTTTGGATTGACCCCGATGATTTCCCCTTGGTAATGCAACAGTTCACGAGGCTTTTTTTTCAAAAAAAAAAAAAAAAAGAGAAAAAGGACTTTAAAATATATCATTATCCTTGTATCACCCTGCAGCTTGTACCACACTGGGAGAAGACCTTTGGCATTGATCTGTCCCATCCACAAATTGGAGTTGTTGATGCTGGTGATGTAAGTTTTTATTAAAATACATTTGTGTTATGCATATTGATTGCTTTTTTTTTTTTACATGCAAACGATTGTATTCATACTAATGGCAATAGTTGGGCTCTATTTAGAGGTTGAGTAATCTAGTCATTTAATACAGCTCTTACAGCTCGGACCTAAACACGAATCTTTGACTCTCGAACAGTAAAATGAACGAATCTTGAACTAATCATTTCATTCGTTTTACAGCAGGTGGCGCTTTAGCCCTATTGTGGGCGTTGTAAAGAAGGCTGCGGTTCTCCGACACTAAATACTGAAGGCAACATGGTTTGCTTCCGCTGACAAAGTCTACAAAGTACACAAAATGCCATAAGTAATTAAAACCATGTGAAAAGCTAAGAAATAAAAACACACAACAATGTGAAGATGAATGAGAGCAAAAAAGACCCGAGCTCTTTCACCTGAAAAATGAAACGAATCTGCGAGAACGAAGCGAACGATTAGTTCACAGAGAATGATCCGTTCATAGTGATTAGTTCACAGCAAAAGATTAGTTCACGGCGAAAGATTAGTTCACAGAGAATGATTCGTTCACAGCAAAAGATTAGTTCACGACGAAAGATTAGTTCACGGCAAAAGATTAGTTCACGGTGAAAGATTAGTTCACAGCAAAAGATTAGTTCACGGAGAATGATTCGTTCACAGC
>NC_024326.1:6224031-6224703 GCF_000523025.1 Cynoglossus semilaevis
TAGTCACGAGTCACGAATCTTTCATATGACTCGGGAGTCACGACTCATATGAAAGATTCGTTCAATTTGAACGAATCACTCCCCACCACCAAAGTGAACAGTGGGGAACTTAAGCGCCCGGGGAGCATCTCAGTGGTAACTTGGCAGCGTTCTGGTTCTGGTCCCAAGTCTGCTTCCTTAACCACTGAGCCACTACTGCTGATTGACCCATCAGAATTTAAGTCAAGCCAGAACGCACAACTGATAAATCGACGAGTCTACTGGGAGATTACAGCCCTACAGTTGACACATACATTCTTAAAAGCCGTGATGTAAATTGGCCCTACAAAAGTATATGCTATTTTCTGTGTTGTTATCTGTCTATCTATCTATCTGTCTATCTATCTATCTATCTATCTATCTATCTATCTATCTATCTATCTATCTATCTATCTATCTATCTATCTGTCTATCTATCTATCTATCTATCTATCTATCTATCTATCTATCTATCTATCTATCTGTCTATCTATCTATCTATCTATCTATCTATCTATCTATCTATCTATCTATCTATATATATCTATCTATGTATGTAATACATTATCTATCTAATACATTATCTATCTATCTATCTATCTATCTATCTATCTATCTATCTATCTATCTATCTATCTATCTATCTATCTATTT
>NC_024326.1:6228309-6231215 GCF_000523025.1 Cynoglossus semilaevis
GACCTCTATCAATTTAGCTCAGTGATAAATACAAGGTGTAAGCCAGCCACTAGGGTACACAAAGCCATGTACTTAGTAGTGTAGTAGTACACGTAGTGCCGGTCCCAAGCCCGGATAAATGGTGAGGGTTGCGTCAGGAAGGGCATCCGGCATAAAACGTTTAGCTAAATCAAATATGCAGATCAATAAAACGATTTCCATACCGGATCGGTCAAGGCCCGGGTTAACAGTGACCGCCAACAGTGCCGTTGACCAACAGGGCACTGATGGAAATTGGACTACTGTTGGTCAGAGACAGAGAAGAAGAGGAGGGCGTTTGGTTAGGAGAAAAAGAGAAAAGATGAAGAATAGAAGTGTTAGTCTGAAGTTTGGAACTTTGAATGTAGGTACAATGACAGGGAAAAGCAGAGACATAGCTGATGTGATGGAGAGAAGAAGAGTTCTCTTGGATTTTTGTTACTGTTTTTAATAAAGATCTGATCAAGAAGGCAATTACTCAAACTGAAAGCTTGACTAATTGAAATGCTTTACAACCAACGAACAAACTATGCTAAAATGTACATTGAATTAATTCTTAACTAAAATCTGTTTGTGTGGAGTGTGCAACAATGAATTTTTAAAATATAAACTCTCTTTCAACCATTTACTTAAAAAGCATACAACGGAACAAAAACAATTATAACAATAAAAAGTAATAAACTTATTAGTAACAGTAAGAATTCTTCCCTCAACAGTCATGTTCATCTGGAAATGTTAGTTCTTTTCAAAGGTGTACTTCCTGTACTTCTTTAAATGGTCATAAATAATATTTATATTGGCTAATACTACTGTAATGTACTACTTGTTAAATAAATGAATCAATATAATCAATAATTAATAAACAGTTTATGTCCATCACTGACCTCTTCTGGCAGATGCTCAACCAGACAGGAAGTCAGTCATAACATAATGTCTGCAGTGCTGCTCTCCAGATGCATGCCGTCTGATGTCAGACAGCCCACCGTGCGCCACTGAAAACACTTGCGACAAAAATGCTTGATTTGATGGATACACAATTTATTTGCATTGAGTTTACTCAGTTCATGTTATTTTTACAGTATTGTTTTATAACACATCATTCCACTGCTGTCAAAGTCCAGAGAGAAGATTCAAATCATTCAAATGTACATCAATTCTTTCCAATGCATCTTCATTACAATACACTAAGTACAATATTATAAAAAAATAAAAGCACTCGAAAACCCTGTAAATGCAACAATCTTCCCCTGTACTTCTTCCCAGTTATGTTTTAAAACTAATTTCCAAAACATCAGCTCTTAGAGATGACACACCTGAACAGGGGAGGGTGTTTGCTCAAGGCTTTTCATTTCCTATTCACAGCTGGTGAAAACAAACCAAAAGAAAGTACAACATTCACACGAAGAAGAACGTCTCTCCTCTTTATCAAATAAATATTTGGTAAAATACATACAAACACACACCCTGTGAAATAAATAAGAAAGAGGGTCTACCCAAATACAAATTTATGTTAAGGTCAGAACATTACATCCATATGAATGGTCATAGCTGGATGTTGCACTTCATTATCCGAGCATCGACCATTGTCGGTGTCATGCTACGCTTCTTCAAATGCTCAATGTCTTTGGCTGCGGGACAACTGTCAGTGCACTGTGAAGGTTGTGATGGGGATTATTGTAACAACAGGTGTCGTGCGGATGTTCCATCCTCACTGTGGGAGTGTGCGAGCGTGAGTGTAGGTAAGAGAGAGCTTGGACTAACTAACTAGTGTGGTGACGAGCAGTCAGCTGCTGCCTCGACCACACTCTCCTCTATCGTCTTGTCTTCCTTTCTCCTGTGGGACAGTAGATTAAGACACAAGTCTTCATCAGGATCAACAGTCTTTTCCTTAAAAGGTATTAAAAATATTTAAATTAAAGAACGAGTGGGAGAATATACTTTACCTGCTGGATGTGTGCTTCAGGTCGTGCTGTGGCACAGATCTCACAGCCGGGCCGAGACAGTTTGTTGATGAAAGTGCAAGAAGGACATGCCCACTCTGTCTGCAGAAGGGACAAAGAACAGAAACTTTAGTTCTTTTGTCATTGTACTGTTATGACCTCACTAACTTCACAGAATCATCACATACACTACCTGAGTTTTACTGGCTTTGTTGCTGTGATCGCTCAGTTGGAGATTCTCTATGTCCAGGACATCTTTGATATCTCCAGGTCTATCACTGCTTCCACCTGTGCTACCTGAAGTTCAGATTAAAAAAAAGTTTGCATTTACATCTAAGATGTACTTTTTTAATGCTTCTACCTCTTATTTTAGTATAATTCCTTGACTCCTTGCAGTAAAGGGACAGAAACTACATGCTGTTTAAGTTTATAAAAAGCAGGGACATGTTTGCATAGTTGACCTTTCAATTCAGATGCATCAGTGTTGATATGTGATTGATATTTTTGACCCCTTTACTTTTCACCTTACTTTAAAAAATGTTATTATAGTATAGTGACCCTGGTTATCATGGTGGAGCCTTGATGGCAGGGTGCTGTAAGCCCTCCAGTCTTGGGGTGTGGGTCCATTGCCCTGGGGGAGAGGTGTGGTGAGAAGAGCACTCTCCAGATCCTGCTGGAACAGCTGTCGGGTTATGCGAGCCTGTCGGGAAGAAATCAAGTAGAGGTACGCCGTATCTCCGTCCTTCTGAACACCGTAAGATGCTAACGACCGTGGCTCTGTGCACAAACACTGACCTATCACCCAGCGCTGGACACGAGGGTGGAAACCATACTCAAGAAACACCTATGGAAAAACAAAAGAGTCAGTGCAGTGGCAGAAGTGACTGCGAAAGTTTTAAAGCCATAATGGTGATAAGGTTTAACCTGTTGCTTGAGTGCAGCCACTGT
>NC_024326.1:6231455-6274986 GCF_000523025.1 Cynoglossus semilaevis
AAACATCCTCCACTACAACAGACAAACTGCAACACAGATATGGTGCTGTAATTACAGAAGCACTACCTGGAGGATGCATCTGTCAAACTTTCTCTTCGACATTTCTCACCTAATCTCACCGTCGGCGTAGTTCTTCTCAGACAGCTGGATCGTCAGCACTGCTTTCTGTCGAGCCAGTGCAGATGCATGCTGGGAGGCAGCTTGAGTGTCGCCTGCTTCGACCGCCCTGGCGAGCTCCAAACAAAGCTCTTCTAAATTAATAAATAAATAAAATCAATCAATCAATGATGCAGCAATGAAAAGTGACATTTTTGACAAAATGTCAAAGTTAAACACAGCAACTCTCACCTGTGAGTGGAAGTGAGGCCGAACTCCACTGCTCCATCGTAGCTACTGCTGTGTTGTTCTGTTTGCACTCAGACTCATACATGTTAATATTCGCAACTGTTAGAGAACAGATGTGACAAGACAACAATATCAACTCAGGTCAGCGCTGTTTCCAAGCAAAAATCTTCTGTATCACTATGCTAGTAGTTAGTTTTATGGAACCTTATTTTATTTTTTTAACACCCAAAAGGCCTGAAGGAGCAGAACCATGGCTGCTGTCAGAATGTTCTGAACAATCAAACTGTATAACCAGCACTGCTTTATGTCAAAACCAAAAACCTTCTGAAATCTTCTGACAGATGTGCAATACCCTAAGACCTTAAGGTTCAGAGCTTCTCGTCTTATATTATACTATCTTATTAATTAACCCCTAGGTGACCCTCACACTGAGTCCTTGCCCATTAGTCATCGCTCCACTCCTGTCTCTTTATTTCAGCTTCCTCCTCTGTTGCATCATCTTGAAAATGTTTTCTGTTGTAACTATTCAGTGTAGATTTCTTTTATCAGGCTTCAGCAAACAACAGATTCATTTCTCAGAGTACAAAAATGCTCAAAGCACACTGACCCCTATGTGCCTCTCTAAGTGATGACATCACTACTGTGGCCCACTCCTCAGCTTCTCGGTCACAGCGAAAGTTGAAGCGGATGCAGTCGTGCGGTGGAGCTGCCAGGCGCATTTCATGACAACGAGGAGACTTGACCTCATAATGAACAGAGCGCAGGTCAAACTCTGCAATGAACTACAACAGATAACAAAAGGGTTATCACTAATCAGGATCGTTGGGAGTGCACTGCAAAATAAAATCAAATAAAATGAATGGCAGAGAATCTACAATTGTGTTTCCAGACAGTTGTAAATGGCTGTGTTGATATATGTTCATTTATGATTACTGATTATGTGAAACTTAATGAATGAGAAATAAAAAATCCCTGTCTAATAAACAGCAGACAGCAGTCTATTTAGCATAACTGGTTCCATTCAAATCCTATATTAACTTGATTTCCTACTGTAACACAGCAGTATTTGTATTTGTTGTTGTTGTTTTTGGCAGCATTAAAAATATACAAGTAAAATATCAATTGGATTGTATTAAAAAAACCTGTTGGTTAATTACCGTAGAAAACCGTAAATAATTCGAGGAATCTAAATTTTAACATATTTGACATTGCTTCTAAGATAATAGCCTACGTCACTAGAACTACAATATGTTTTTTAATGAAATACGGCCATTGCTTTTAATTAAGAAAGCGCTCATCAGTCCTGATGTGCAAATACCCCCAATCAAAATTAAACCCGGATCTGAATATGTAGACACATGGCCTTTATGATTTAATATACAAACTTGAATACAACATCGTCAGAACATACAAGTCGACCTATAGCTATAGCTATACACACAGGTGCAGAGTGCAGTAAACTCTCACCACACTGCGGTTTCCGCTTGTATCTCGCAGCGCAAGCCTGAACTCTCCGGCCCGGCTTGGGTCCATGCTGAGCTGGAGACGAAGAGTTTCGCTGCCCGCTCCGGGGAGACATAAGGGCCGGATCCCTGAATGGCACACTGAAACACGGACTGACATCAGAACTGTAGTGCAGCACGCTGTGGGAGCTGGGCCACCGCACACAACCTGCTGTGATGAGACAGATACCGGGGCTGTTGACGCCCAGCCACCCGAGCTGAGAGCCATGTCACGGGCGCCACAGTCGGGATCGAAGGATCTAGCGCCTGTCGGTGAGTGTAAACGCTGTCCGCTCCTGTTGTGTGGTTTAGGAGGTCCAACGATGTTTATTAAAGGCGTGCTTTGTTACCGACAGGCTTTGGGTTACTATTCGCTTGGCAAATTCTTCCATATCTACCTGAACTCACACAGAGAAGCGAAAATAAAACACAACAGGAAGTGCCGGAGTACGTCCCTTATTTATGTCCGTAGAGAAATTGTGCTGTGATATAAAGAGCTCAGTTTATGTTGCTCAGTTGCTCAGTATATTGTCGTCAGCCCAGTTGTGCAAAAATATTTCATATGTCATCTTTTACAGAGACAAAAAGGCGCATGGTGTGTGAATAACCTGTATTTGTCTGTTTGTCTCCGATACAAACATATGAAAAACGTCTTTCTCTTTACCTGAATTATTCAAAAATAAAAATAGAGATATTTCTTAATAGTGCGGAATCTCCCCACCATGTGATTGCAAACGATTCCTGCACAGTTTGATTCATGTTTCAGTTGAAACTGAGTTTTAGTCAGAACAAAATGCACACTGTGTATGCAAATGTGTGTGTGTGTGTATTTGTGTTAGTGAGAGAGGGAGGGAGAAGGGGATGATTAAAAATCAAAATTTAACAAAAGCTTGTTAATAGAGCACCTATCACCCATGCACATTGTAAACCAAATAAGTCACTACCTGGGAAATAGTTCATCAGGTACAGTCCTGCTGGACACAGCCAAGGTCATAACAGCTGATTTGTTGGGTCTGCAGAAATAGAGAGGAAAAAATGTCTGTGTTGCAAAATACACCATATGGACGGAGCTTAAAGCACTTAGAATATGCAGCACTAGGAGGACGAGCATACCAGATCAGGAAGGAACTCAAACAGGTACAAAGGTTTTTTTTAAAGAAAGTTGAACCTAAATGGTATGGATAACAGAAACAGTCATTTTATGTGTCATCATATGAGAAATTAATTTGCTGCAGGGCCTGGAAAAGCCTTTTAAAACCGTCATAGATGTATCTTCTGGTAACCTGCACAGCGCAGGCATAAAGCCTTTGACTTTTGTCAGACAGGTGATCTTTGACCCTTAATAAATGAGATTTAAGATACAAAATTACTAAAGTTTTTTTTTTTTGCTAAATGTTTGCGGTGTGATGTGTTTTAAAGGTTTTTGCAGCATGTCTTTATCCTCAGCTGATCAAGAGCAACAAGCTGCCTGCAGATGTTAAGCAGAGAGCCCAGGCACTGCTTGAGGAATGTGCTGGAGGCAGCGTGGGTAGGGATTTTATATCTTATTTATATTGTTTAAATTATATATATTTTTCTTAGATTGATTATAATGACATCGGAGGTGTTGATTAAAATGAAAACTATATCAATAAAGGGAAAACAATACATGATACTAGACAATGTTTTAGGACAACTTTTTTTAAAACATGTTACACAATTTAACAGAAGTGTATGAATGGCTAAATAGTAGGGTGCCTATAAACAGGAATACAGCATTGTTTTCTGAATTTATAATCATACAATATAATGAAATATAATTTAAGGCACAAAAAATGAATACCATCTTGACAACTGATTATTATTATTATTGTTGTTGTTGTTACTGTTAGTGATGATATTTATTTTGACAGTATCTCTGTGTTAGTATGTTAAAAATATTTATTTATGAGATATACTTATAACAAAAATATTGATATTTAAAACATGATTTAATGTTATTTGCATAAGCATATAAAAGTACAGCCCTGGAGGTGCCATGTTCATCTAACTTAGTTTATTTTATAATGCTTCACAATACTATAATGCACATGCTACATGCACATAACATTACTGGCATGGGCCTAGGTGGAAGATAATATACATAATTAAATAATAATAAGCTGATCTGACCTGTGTTGTTGTTGTTTGTTTTCTTTTCAGGTTCGTACACTCCTACAAGAGGTATACCAGAAGTTATTCACAGAATCTCCCAGTTTATAACATGGCGAGACAAGGGCGCAGCATCCAATCCAGAGAACATATACCTGACGCCAGGCTCACAGTGGGCTCTGGAGGTAACGGCTGAAATATGAACGCTCAATCTCTTTGTTCTTCAAACCAATCCTATGTTTATCCACTGTCTCTCTCTGCCTTCACTAGAACATCTTGAAGATCCTTGTTAACAGACTTGCATCACCTGGAACAGGGATTCTAACTCCAGTTCCATGCTACAGCACTTCTATTTTATCCATGAATCTACTGGGGGCCATTCTGGTGCCTTATTATCTGGATGAGGAAAATGGCTGGGAGCTTCATGTCCAGGAGCTTCACCGAGCTTTGGCATCTGCTAAAGGAGTGTGTAACCCCCGGGCTGTGTACATCATCAACCCCGGAAATCCAGTAGGTGGGTGATAAAAACTGGGTTGTTTTTTTAATGCATATATAATAATACACATGGTTACCTATGGCTATGTTTTTAATCAACTTACAGGTCAGGTTCAAAGCAAGAAATCAATGCAAGAGGTGATCCAGTTTGTTTATGAGAAGAGGCTCATCCTGCTAGCTGATGAGGTAAGAATAAAGTCTTTAAAAAAAATTCCTCAAAAAAAAAAAATTCTTTAAATTCTTAATTCTTCAGGATTGCGCACATGAGACAAAGCAGCACGAGGCATCCGACTCTTGACTTACTCTTATTAATTACATCTCTTTTCCCTCCCGTAGGTTTACCAGGATTCCATTTATACGGGAAACAGTACGTTTTACTCCTACAGAAAAGTCCTGTCAGAGATGGGACCTCCTTTTTCAGACACAGTGGAACTGGCCTCTTTTCACTCAGTGTCCAAAGGTTTCATAGGAGAGTAAGTTCCTGCATCAGTTGATTTACTACTATGTAGTACGAGATTTTCACCAATGATTACAACAATGTTCAACACACAGAACCTACTCTACTGTCATTCATTATCATATTGCAAATTATAATGTATGGAAATGTAGTATAGTATTTTGTGTCTATTTTCACCCGTGTCCTCCTTTAGTAACCATATTTTTCATAGCGGTGAGTAACCACAGTAGAATAGATTATAGCTACAACAGCAGTCAAAGCCAGTACCTGATTAGCATTAGCAATGCTACAGTGCAACATTTGGAATTCCTCCCAAGCGTTTCAGCATTTTCTCACTATCAGCATGTACAGACAGTTATTAAACATACAGTAGTGTGGTGAGTGACACATACGTTGACACAAGACCTTCCGCAGGAGATAATGCCAATCTCAAAAGTCCTAGACTTTTTTTTCTAAATTCCTTCAGGTGTGGTCTACGTTGTGGATATGTGGAGCTGGTAAATCTGGACCCGTCCCTTAAAGACTACATTTACAAATTGTTTTCAAAAGACAGCTGTGCCCCTGTACTGGGTCAGATTGCCATGGATTTAATGACCAACCCTCCACAACCTGGAGATCCCTCATACTCTCTTTATGAAGCAGTGAGTACAGAGACGCACTCTCCAGTTTACAGCAGTAGCCTTATTAGCCTACGCACACTGACGTACATGTTCACTGCTCGTTTGCAGGAGATCCGAGCAATTAGAGATACGGTGACTGATAATGTCAAGAGAGCCTCTGCGGTTTTCAACAGTTTGCCTTGTGTTTCCCATCATCCAGTCAATGGAGGAGCATTTCTATTTCCCAAAATTGACCTCCCAACCAAAGCTGTTCAGAAAGCAAAGGTTGTAAAACTCAACAAACACCAGCAGGCATACATTGTACAGCAGCGTTAATGTGACATCTGTTGTTGTTCAAGGAAGAAAACTTGGAGCCAGACACATTCTACTGTTACCGACTACTGGAAGAGACTGGCGTGTACGCCTGTCCCGGTTCAGAGTACGGACAGGCAGCAGGAAGCCACCACATCAGGTGAAAAACAACAGCCTAACTAAATTATTTTTTACTTTTTTTAAAAAAAGTAATGACTTAGATTATTATTATTCTATCATTTCAGGGTTTGTACCTTGATATCTCGGGATGTCATGGAGGAACTACTGACCCGCCTGTCAAGCTTTCACAGACGTTTCATGAAGAATCTTTCTTAAACACCGTGATGTAACAAAATAGCTAAGCTAAACATTAGCAACACTGATTCAGAGAAAAGTACAAATTTATTACCAATAAATATTAACTTTAATGGTAATTAAAATGACCTGATCAGTCATCTGTCCTGTCTTGACATGTTAAGTAAGAGTAAAATCTTCTTTCTGCCTTACAGGAATTAAATAATCAACAAACAATATTTTAAATCCAAAATAAAACTGGATCTTGTTCAACTCAGTTCATTACTGACACAAAGACAACATCTGAAATGTTAACCCTGGTCAAAGTGCCTTGTAAGACCAACCGTTCTGGAAACTTAATGACTGAGTTCCAGTGTTCAGTCTACCTCGGTGTCACTGTCATTGTACTGAGCGAGTGGGTTTGAGTCTGTATTGTTGAGCAGTTCAACGAGTAAGGAGATGAGCTGTCCATCTTGACTTGAGTGTGCGATGGTGTTGTCTGGATTGCTGAGGTTTCGATGCAGCATGGCCTGAATGGATGTACGGAGTTCCCAGAGCAGTTCCCACGAGTCGGTCGACAGCTCACAATGCACCAGAGAGCGGCCGGGAAATGTCACTTCAACTCTGTCTTGACAAACTGAAGCATGAGAAAATAATTACATTTTGGATTTGTAAGCTCTTAGAACAGACTTAACTTTAATGACTTACATAATAAAGGCATGTGAGATTGCAACATGTTTGTACTGTTCAGCCAAAATCTCAACAGCAGGGGGCAGTAGGTATTGCACTATTGCAATCATTTACCTGTCTCTCTGATGTCACTATCTGTGAGCAGCAACAGGGCGAGAGGGTGAACCACAGAAGAATCTCTGACAAAAACAGTGTCATTTGACTTGACTGCACTAAAAAAGGTCAGCCAGCGACTCGGAAAGCTGGATTTCCCTCTGTAAAAAGAAATAGAATCAACATTTGTATACACATACAGGAGGGTATTATTACATATACAGGGTTTCACCAGCTCACACCTGTTGACTGACGTCTGGTGAAGCAGCACTGGTCCATTGACTGTGCGGAAATTTACAGTGTTGGGCCGGAAACGTCCGTTTTTCACCAACCCTTTCTTTACCTTAAGGACAACAGAATGTAAATATCCATCCATGAGTGATGTAAAAATAGAAATAAGAGAAGGTCATCACTAAGTACCTACTGCAATAATGTGTAAAGCCATGTTCCACATACCTTAATGAGGTTTGGATAAAGTCCAGCCAACAGCACGGCTTTGAGAAGCTCATCCTCGTTGCTGTGTTGATTGAAGACAGAAACCTGTTGCATGCAGTCGTTGCTGTGACGCACCAGCTCAGCCTCTTTCAGGTTGTCGCTAAACTGATTAATCAGACCTGTGGCATCAAGAGAGAAAAACCAACAGTGTGAGAGGCAGCTGTGGCACTACTGTTTCTGTTACTATTTGAAGTACTGAAAACATTAGAATATCCTAATATACTTTACTGTATGGGCTGGATCCTGTCCATGAGCCAGGGTTGGAATAGGTCAGATACATAATGACCAAGTTTTGACTAACTATTTGACTAACTATGTTAATTTATTAGCAAAACTAACATTTTATTCCAGTGTAATAATACACAATAATACACTGCCTTAAAAATAAAATACTGCTTTAGATTTAGCTTTTTATTGACACCTAATGCATAGGTCTCATAGAAGTAATCGAACAAAGTAAGAAGACTGAAGCTAGTCTGTTTTCATCAGAAGCTAGGTCTTCAAACTAACCGTTGATGAAGCGAAGGCTGTTCCTGGACAAAGTAAAGTCTTCCAGATAGTTGTCTCTGTGTTCTCTGGAGTCCTGTTGTACTTTCCTCCAGCCTAAAACTGCTCTGCTGAAGGCCAAATAATCACTGTAGCTGGAACCATTTAAAGCATTTTTGGCCTTGGCGAGACAAAGAAAAGACCATTGAGGGACAACCAGTCAGGTCAACATATAACATGTGACAATGTTGCAGATAAAACGATGCAAAAACATCAACAGGTTTTAATACTCACTTGTTTCACGCGTGATCTGTTCACCAGGCTGTTGTAGAAGGGGTCTCTGGTTAGACAGGCCACTATGGACAACATGGGTAGAACACACCTGAAGAGGGCGCTAAGCACCAGTATTTTGCCCAGCCGAGGGTCACATGCAATGCAGGAAACACGCTCCCCTAAAGGCGTTAGGGTTTCTGTCTTGTCAAGAACACCTGCCAAATTTAAACAAACAAAATGATTTCAATTTTATCAAGCGATGTAATGATGATGGAATGGTGAAAACATTTTTTTTTAAATTACTAAATGCTGGTCTCTCACCAATGTCTTGTAGATTTCGGACAGCATCCTGTATAGCTGTAAGTTCTGGACTCTCCAATACTTGGGATAGAAAATCTTCAGCCTCAACAAATAAACACCAAAACAAGCAGTTTTAAATGTTAGAATTCAACAACATATGTTGCATGAAAGATTTTTTTGCTGGTCATTACCTTGCAGTCAGGACTGTGGATTTTGGCCTGCATTACTAAACTCTCCAGTGGGGTGCGGAGGATCTCAGGAATTGAAAACTGAGGCATGGACTCCAACTGCTTCCTTGGAAACAGATGATAAGACTGTCCTGCCTGACATCGTCCTGCTCTCCCTTTTCTCTGAGTGACGTTGGCGCGAGATATCCAAACTGTGTCCAGACAGGAGACCTAGAAAAGACAGAAATTCAATATGAATGTTATTCACAGAACTTCATCAAACAACAATGTGATTTAAGGTCGCTGACAATTAACCTTTGTCCGCGGGTCATAACTATGTTCTTTGTGAGTTCCTGCATCAACCACATGGACAACGTCATCTATGGTGATGGAGGTCTCAGCAATATTAGTGGAGAGCACAATCTTTCTTTGGCCCACTTGAGGGCGCTGGAATACAGTCTGCTGGTCAGCCACTGATAAACTGGAATGCACTAAAAAGAAACAGAAGAAAATATTTCGGTTAATTTTGATGACTGAAAATACATTGTCAAAGAATATTTTTTCAGTGCTTTTACATGGCAGGATCATCTGTGAGCCTCTCAAAAACTGAGGTTTCTCTTTAAGTTTTTCTTCAACTGTTCGGATTTCCTGCCATCCAGGAAGGAAACACAGGATAGCACCTGGAGGACAGGGAAAAGGAAAAAAAATAGTGTTAAGATGTAAAATGAAAACCATTACCTTAAAACAAGTTATTTCAATAAAGAAAAAAAAAGTGTTAGTCACCAGGCTGCCCTTGTTGATCAACGTACGCGATGACGTCTGCAACCAAATCTAGATCAGGTCTAACCTCATCTACGCCTCCCTGAAGAATAAAATATCAATTGACTCGTCACAACATCATATTAAAATATTGAACCAAAAAAGTTTTTGAAAAAACAAAACAAAAACCTTATTATTCTCCTCCATCTTTGGCTGTGGACGTCCCATCTCTCTCAGCACATCTTCCAGGTACTTGTCTTTAACAGAATACATAAACCCAGGAACTTTAACGATTGGACAGCCTCCGAAGTACTTAGCCAGCCTCTCGTTTTCTCCAGTAGCGCTCATGAGCACCACTCGAAGGTGGGGATTCTCCTTAAGGCTGGAGCGCAGTAAAGCCAGCAGCAGGTCAGTGTTGATGTCTCTCTCATGGACCTCGTCCACCACAACGTGGCTGATTCCTAGCAGGGATGGATTGGACTGTAGTTTCTTCAGGAGAACTCCGACAGTGAGGAAGAGTAAAGCTCCACCACTGTGTTCTGGGGGCCGGCTCTCTAGTCTCACCTATGCTCCGAGAAGAGACATTTCTTTAGTTAAAATAAAAACAATAACGGAAATAAAGAAAATGCAAAAGTTCTTGGTTTCCTTACAGCTAATAGCTTACTATCCCTCTCAGAGATGGTGCTATGAAAGCACTCAATGGGACTGAATGAACCATTAAAGCCATTTTTACCTGATATCCCACACAGTTTTTCAGAGTTGGGCCCATCTCATGAGCAACACGATGAGCCACAGACACGGCACTGATCCTACGTGGCTGGGTCACCAGGATGTTGCATTCGGCTCCTTGTCCCCTTCTAACAGAGTCCTCCAGCAGAAATCGGGGAATCCGAGTAGTTTTGCCGCATCCCGTTTCTCCAGCGATTACTACCACCCTAGACGACTGTATAATGGAGACTACTCGCTGACGGTGGCCATCGACTGGAAGCTCCAAACTGATCTGGGGATTGGCCCTCTCCCATTCCTCTTGCAGGTAAACGTTGAGCTGTTCAGCATCCTTTTTTGATAAAGGTCTATATGGTCGGCCAGTGATGGCGTCTGTCAAAGCGTCCTCCTCATCCTCAAGTTCCTGGTTCAGTGCCCTCTGTGCTTTTTCTTCTTCTTCCTCCCAGAGCTTCTTTACTTCTGTTGCCACTGGATACTGTTTGAAAGATTTGGTTTAGATTTCAAATAAAACACATTTTTTTAATACCTGAATAAGCACTTCAGCTCAAGCTTTTAACATTAACATCAAGTACTTCTTCTCACCTTTGCGAGATACTGCTTTATTTGACTCTCCAAGTTTTTGGGTATTTCTAGAGGAATGGGCCGTTTCTCCCTCTCTCCAGCCTCCCTCACTTTCTCCTTGTGGTACTCAGCGTGTGTCAAAGGATTATTGTTTTTATCAAGGAGTTGCAGCTCCTATAGCAGATGATACATTTTAGTTATGTTTAATCAGGTCTAAAGTGTGTGAAACTAGAGGTCAATTTTCCATCTCACCTTCAGTTTCATGCAAGCAAGAGCTGCGGCTCGCTTCTCTGCCACTCGTCTGCTTGATGCTTCAGCTGTGAAGATCATTTCCTCAGGCCAGCAAAGAGTCAGATCACACCTCTTCACCCTGTTTCCTGATGTCCTAATACTTAGTAGCTCCTGTAACGACAAGTACATTTAAGCCCAAAGCTGTTTCTTGTATGTAACCCAGCTATTACTCCTCAAGAGATAAGACACATATTAAAACGAGCATAAAAACATCCAAAGCCAAATGTGTTATTTTATATGTATTCAAATTTAAATAATAGCTAATAACCCTGGTTTTGGAAGAGGATGTGGCCAGCTGGATGACTCTATCTAACAAGGATTTGGGATGTGGAAAGAGGGCGACAGCCTCAGCAACATGCGAGTCCACTTCAGAGGTTAGGAGCTGCTGTGTCTGAACATCAGCTCTGGCCCCAGCCACGTGATTTGTCCAAGAACCGTCCTCGTGCTCATCATAAAAAGTTGATCGTAGTCTTCCTCTACCCTGGTCAGCTCTTCTCCTGACAACCTGATTGTTTGAACTAATCAAACCCATTTCCTGTGCACAAAAAGGGAATGCTAGTCAGAGAGGAAGTTAATCAATACAGCAATTAAAATATTGAGATATTCCATCCAGAGCAAAACCTTACTCTGAGCTTGAGGCATGCAGCAGCTGCAGCAAATTGCTCTGCTTTGAGCTTCTTTGTGTCATATCCCACCTCTTCAATCTCACAGGGCCAAAACAGTTTAACAGTAGCTTTCTACAAAAACAACACAAACATACCAGTGAAACATTTTGTATATTTTTTAAACACTTCTAAAGCACTGTAAGTTTTGTTCATACCTTAACGCCATTATGCTCACAGTTGGTGTACTGGATGAACTGGGAAATATCATTTTTTCCCAGTGCCTGAGACAAGGTCTTATGCAGCAAATGTTTGGGTTCTGGAAACTCTTTCAGAAGATCTCGGTTGTAGTCTAAACAGGAAAAAAACAACTCAGATGTGCTACAACTGCGGAGACGTTGTTAAGTTAGTTAAGTTAAATAACATTTTATACACAACCATAGGGAAAGGTTGTTGATTTTGGTTTGCATCAGAACAGTGAATTTACTGATCAATGTTCTCGTTTTTATTTTTACCATCAGCAGTCCTGGTTATAAAAAAACGTCTCTTCGGTGATGTTTAAAATATAAATTTGCTGTGATTCACTTTATAATTAAATACTTCAGCTTTCTGTCTTTTTAAATCATTTCAGGATGGATGTCCTTGAGGATGTACATTACTGGGATGCATGTCATCTTTTAGCATGTTAGCTTACAGAGCTAACCTTTACTCACACTTTTTATTCTTCAAATACGATTCCTCCGGCTCAACCCTCCCGAATTTCGTTGAATACCATCGCATTTCTCTACTTAAATTGTTAACGTGTTTTCCTCTAAAATAAACCGATTTGAGGACTTTCGTGAGCCCTCTGAGACTCATGAGTGATACACCGGGCGCCGCCATATTTAATTTTAAGATCTCTTCTTCTGTTGAACGGAAGTGGAGAGCAAACAATTTTCACAGCGACACATGTGGCGAAAAGGAAAATATACTGTTAATTGAATTTAAATAAAAACATATAAAAACATTAGATGGGTATAAAAGACAGCTGGTGACTAGTCTAACCATTATTTTTTCAATTTATTAATTAATCAATTCGTTTTTTAAAATTTGTATTTTATGTAAAAAATATAAATATTTAAATTGAAAAATGTAAATTTAGCAGTGGTACTGTTAATAGTGCACATTTTAAAAATATTTCACATATATTTACATAATGAACACGGTGGAGAATTAAATAGTTAGTGAAAACAAACTTAAACCCTTTAATGTTCATTCTTTATTTTAAAGGTCCTGGTAGATGAGCTGTAGTAGTCAAAAACAAAGCTTCACTGGGCAATTCTATAATATTTATATAATTAATAAATATATTTAAAGAATCTCTAGAGTCTTTGTTTCGAGTTCCCTTATGTACTGTGCATTTGCTGCTTGAAGGATTATTTTTGAATAATAACACCTTCTTTTTTTTTTTTAGTTGCAGCAAAACTGACACCTGGTGTGTGCGTGCAACCTTCCCAGGCCTTGTTTGGACTATTGCCGATAAATAGCAGTGTAGTTTCCATCTGATTTGGACTTGGAAATGGAACTGGTATTTGCTCTACTGCTAGCAGTCACAACTGGTGGGTTCATGTTAGACACAGAGTATATATATATATATATAATCATTTTGATATGTTTGCGTGTCATACTGCATCATAGTGTCTGGGTGTGGCGTTCCCACCTACTATCCCAGCCTCAGACGTGTTGTTAATGGAGAGGAAGCTCGTCCCTACAGTTGGCCATGGCAGGTGAGTCCAGTGAACATAATTGTGTTTAATAATGTTTTTTTGACATCAATCTTTTCATTAAATGATCAGGGACTTCAATTTCTATTGACCTGTAGGCCTCTCTGGAGTCTTTTTTCCCTACTTGTGGTGCAACACTAATTGCTCCCAACTGGCTCCTCACTGCTGCACACTGCCTGACGTGAGGACATTTTTTTGTCATATAGAAAGTTTAAAGTCTGCAACTGTATGTGGTTTTCTTAAAAATGTTCCACATTGTTTGAGGGTTATGTTGTGATAACCTTTTTGAAACTACATTTCACATTTCTTTCTTTCTGAAATTCCAGATTCCACACATACAGGGTGGTTCTGGCTGAACATGACATGAACAAGGAAGAGGGACCTGAACAGTCCATCAGGGTGAAAGAAATGTTCATTCACCACAAATGGAACAGAAACTGTGTGTCATGTGGGTACGTGTCAATAGTGATCTAAATTCCTAGATTTACTTGAGTTATTGGAGTTGTCAATAATTACTTATGTTTTGTAAAAAAAAAAGAAGCAAACAACCTTTATAAAGGAGACACAATATTTCAAATGTCTTGAATCTTTTTTGATTTTGTTACATAGGAATGACATTGCACTGGTTCAACTGGAAAAAAATGCCATTATCAATGATAAGGTCCAGACTGCTTGTCTGCCCCGACATGGTTCTGTTCTTGCCCACAACCAGCCCTGTTATGTGACAGGCTGGGGACGTCTCTACAGTAAGACATGCAGCAAGTCAAGTCTTTTAACTGCAGCATTTGCTGGGTCAAACCAACAAAAACATATCTAATATTTCTTTCAGCTGGAGGCCCACAGGTAACCAAACTGCAGCAGGCCCTACTTCCTGTGGTGGAGCACAGTATCTGCGAACAAAATGACTGGTGGGGCAGCTCAGCCAAGACAACGATGGTGTGTGCAGGAGGAGACAGCAAGTCAGCGTGCCATGTAAGGATAGACCTGGAAGCAATATGCTAAAGAAAATACCCAAAATATAATGATCTAATGCTGTAAAGGTCATCATTTTCTAGGGCGACTCAGGCGGTCCTCTGAACTGTAAAGGCAGAGATGGAAAATGGTACATTGAAGGAGTAACTAGTTTTGTGGATGGACGTGGGTGTAATACCCCCCAAAAGCCCACAGTCTTTACCCGTGTTGCCTCTTTCATCCCCTGGATCAACGAGGTGAGGAGAAAACCAAAAACTGAAGAGAATGCAGCATCTTTGACCTGCACAAATGTTAAATGTATCCACTCTCTGCAGGTCATGGCCAAACACTGAAGGTATTACTGAACAATAAAGTATGTATAAAATGATAGAACTACATTTCATTTCATTTCATTGAACACACACATTATACACATTTAGAAAATGTAATTTTTTTACAGACCCGTGTTATTTGATTAAGTCTTTTGACTTGAACTGTAACTTAGTCTTTGCCCCAGTTTTGTCAGTGAACTGTTTAATTTATTTTATTTAAATTTTAAAGTATCAAAATCTTTGAAAAAAGACCTTGTCCTAAACAGGACATTGTACAAACAGGACTAGTATAAACTTTTTTAATGAAGAAATTATTTATCCTGTGTTTAGAGCAAACCGTCCACTTTTTAATGCATTGGCAATACATGCTAAACAGAAAGTTACTGTAAATTGTCGTAATCCAGAACAATCTTTTTAAACTTTTAATTGTGACAGAATATAAACAACTGCAATATTATTGCCCTGTTGTGAATTTGTATTTTGGTCTATGATAAAGAAAATGAACCACAACTGTTTATTTTCAAAGAAGGGTAAAATATTGTGAATTGTAAAGCATGTCATTGGACACTTAAGACTCTGGAGGTGACCATGTAAAGAAGTCCACATCCCGCAGCTCCTCGGGTAAGTACTCCTGCTCCACAGGGCCACTGAAAGCTGGATTATATTTGTAACCTTTAGCATAACCCAACTGCTTCATCAACTGTGTGGGGGCGTTGCGGAGGTGCAGCGGAACAGAGGGCAGGGGTCCTTTGTGGTTCCTTAAACAGGCTTTAACATTATTATAGGCCTTGTAGATTTCCACGGACTTTGGCGCTTGAGCCATGTACACCACACACTGAGCCAGGATCACCTGGTGAACAGCAGATGTGTAGATGACTTAGAAAGATCATGGCATTTCAATACTGCTTTATAGCAACATGAGTTGGCCAACGTGGGTCATTACCTCACATTCAGGCATCCCAATGAAGTGACAGGCTTGGAAGGCAGACACAGCCTGAGGAAGAGCAGCTGGATCAGATAAGCCTGAGGAAGACAAAAGGCATTCTGCATAAATTACAAAACAAAAAAACAAATAAACTATCATTTAAAATGATAACTAACCCTCAATTCACTGTTATAGCAGCAAGAATGGTCAGAAATTCTAAGTAACAAAACTGCAGCAATTGGTTTTCTCAGTTCATTTTGGTTCATCATACTGGATAAATGAAGGAAATGAATTTAAAAAATGTATGATAGAGCCATTACACACACTGTACCTATATCCTCACTGGCAAAACGGACCAGTCTGCGAGCCACATAGAGTGGATCCTCCCCGCCCTCCAGCATACGGCCCAGCCAGTACAGAGAAGCGTTCACATGTGAGCCTCTCATTGACTTATGCAATGCTGAGATACAGTTATAATGCTCCTCACCTTTGGGGAACGCAGACACATGGATGAAAAAAAACCCAAATCAAAACAGAATCTTTATCAGGTGTCAGTGCAGAACACATTTTTCTAAAACAAACATTCCACATAGATGACCTTATTCCACAATGATGGAGTTAGTAAAGAAAAAAAAGAGTTTGTTATGTGAAACTGTAGTGAAAGCCCATTAGTCAAGCTTAAGGGTTTTTTTCATCGCCCTTTGGACCGGGGAACAGCAAATCTTAATCTCTTGGGACAGCTGTGTTATGTAACTGGACAGTCCGTGTGTGCACATGCATACGGAAACGCACACACGTGCACATCCATGGCTACAATTAGCTACAAACACTGTTATAATTCTAAGCTATATAACTTTTTATTTATCATTTAATGCGTGTCATAAAAAAGATCTCTGTTAGTGTCAAACATGACTTTAATTAAAAATAATCCTTACTTGTGTTTATATATGTTGAATAGAAAACATATAGAACTTTGTTGGTTTCTATTTATTTACCATCTGGATTACTGTACAGAATGACTGTGACAAACTGAAACAATGTCTGTATCGGGCTTACCGGCTTTGTCATAGAGAATGTGAGACCTCTGGAGACCTTCCTTGACATGATCCTCCTTAACGACTATTTTCTGGAGAGATCCGTGCTGTGATGGCATTCTGGATCGACACAAGTTCACTTGAGCCTGGACGGCAAGCTGCAAACTATTCAGGCCTGCTCGTGCATCACCGTCACAGAGGTAGGCTATGGTGTCCAAGGCCTTCTGCTCAATGTAAACATTTGTCCTGAAACAAGGCCATTTTACAATTTTACAATCAAGATACATTTACAGGTAAAATCAAGGGTTCAGCACATCAGTGACTGCTTACTTTTGTTCATCTGTTTGGTCTAGATTTTTGGAATTTTCCTGATCTCGTTCCAGGACTTTGATCCCTAGTGTAGTCAAGGCTCTGTCCAGGATGGCACCCATCGAATCCACAGAGAGCTTGTGCAGTACCAGCACCCTGCATCTGCTCAACAGGGCAGCATTCACCTGGAACGATGGATTCTCAGTGGTCGCGCCAATCAGTGTTATTGTCCCGCACTCCACATGGGGGAGGAAGGTGTCCTGCAGACACAATTAAACAACAGATTACATGAAATGTAGACAAACATCATCATAGGGGAGATCAAATTTAAAGATTAAAATCTAAATATATTCTATTCATCAGAATATGTTCTGACCAATCTGGGTATTTACATCTTTTATCTATTTTAATGTTGCTATTTTTTTTAAACTGTGTAAACAATGTGGAAGTCTGTGATTTTATGTCGACAATGGACAAACAGTAGACCTAAATATAAATGTACAATGTTATTAGTGTACTGTCAGAGTACTTCACCTGCTGGGATTTGTTGAAGCGGTGAATTTCATCAATGAACAGGATGGTCCTCCTCTTACACAGTCGGAGTTCATTCTGAGCCTGTTTGATCACCTCACGGACTTCGTTTGTCGATGTGCTGGTCGCGGACAGCTTGACAAATCGGGCAGTGCCATTCTTTTTACTGGTGCTGGCAATGATGTTAGCAAGGGTGGTCTGAAACACATGATGCATTGAAAAAAAAACAAACAAAAAAAACAATTATAACTGAAAATTAAAATTAAAAAAGAAAACATATGCTCATTTAGCTTCGACATGCATTTGCCTTTAGAAGAATAAGGATAACTTCAATCATTTGCTTTGAAAACCCTATTATTCTTGTTTCGTGTAAATCCAATGGACCAACAACACTGTTAAATTAATTCCTACACTTGAAAGCTGCCAGATAACTGAGAGATGTAGTTATAGAGTAAGTATGAAGATGGCATGTTGATGAAGTCCAAGAATGGTGAGCTGCTCTGTAACAATCCCTGCTGGCAGCCTCTCATATTTAAGAATTCTATTTTGGGTTCTGAGCATCAGCCTGTCAGCAGAAGGCTGTTTTATTAATGTATAAACTAGCACATCATCATATGATAATAAAAAAAAGCCATAAATGCTGGTTAAATAGTTCAGTATGAAATATCTTGAGTACTGCAGAGCAATTTTATTATTTTAAAATAAAATAATATTCAGAATTATTATTAATGATAGCACGAAGGGTGCTATTTGCAGTACCTGTGTTCTGTTTTCTTTACCCTGTCTGTACCCTGTGTCTACTTTCACTCAATTTCTGTCCAGTGGTACCTTTAAGAAAAATATGAAACGTCAGGGAAATCTTCACTGATGGGAAATATAATTTTCTATCGTTATTTGCTAACTGGGCTACTATTACTACAACCAAAGCATACACAATAGCTATCTGTGCTGCTGTCTCACCTTACCACATCCTGGAGGGCCCCACAAGATAAGTGAAGGTATATCCTGTGTGTCCAGAAGTGAGCGGATAAGCGTTTGCTCTCCTATGACCTTACTTTGACCAAAGTATTCGTCCAGCGAGTTTGGCCGCAGCATCTCGGCCAAAGGTTTGTCCAAAGTCAGCAGTGATCGCAGCGATAAACCAGGCCTCTGTCCAACAGATACAGCTGTTGGATTCTTCACGGTCTCTTCTCCAGAAGGTCCAGGTTCGGCCGCTTCATCCAGCTGGTCTACACCGCGTTTAATCCCCTTACTGACCTTAGTGGCTGTGGCTGCTGCTGCTGCTTGCTTGTTGGAAAGTGAACCATTATTTAGTGGTGATTTGTTTTTATTATTGTTAAATAGCGAAAACATCGTAGGGCCAGTGGTATTGTTGACACATGGGCTGCGCGGAGCCTCTGCATCACCGTTTCGTCTGAACCTCTGTTTCTTCTCCGGGGGTCCGCTGTCAACAGAAGGGGACTGATCGCTGTCCACCGCCCCGACTATAAGTAGACACTCGTCCAGGTGTCCGTTTATTTCAGCCGGTCCAAAGTTTTTAAAACAGACGGGACACTGCACGCACTCCACTGCTGTGAGAGTCATGGGGTCCGCCATGATTATTTCCCGCGAAACCTTACACGTGAACAAATCACGTGACCATAACAAGTTCCACAGCCGTTTTTTTTCACATTACACCGAATTCTTTTTTTAAATGCTATATGTTGATATTATAGTTACCCAAACACAAATACATTCATAAATACATTTAAAATGAACAATTTATTTTATAAAGATTGACGCACCTCCCGTGGTGCGTTTACGTATCGAGAAGACCGTCCGACACAACAGCTTTCATCGCATATTTATTTATTTTCCTTTTTTTTTACATGAAAAGCAAAGATAAATCTAATCAGAAAATATACATTAGTGTTTATAGTATGTATACGTACATACGTTTTTTATCTTACCAGAAACTTAAAATTATACTCTGTATCCAGTATCTGGCTTGAGGGCCAACGGTGGCACTTATGGCTTTTTATAAAATGTTTCTGCTCTACAATGTAATAGAAGGTTGAATATATTCTTGTAAATGTTAATTACTAGTATTGTTGGATGAGAAACATGTTTTATTATAAAAGTTAAAACTCTCTAACATTATTATAATATTCAGCATTTTTGAGTAAATTTAGAGGATGGTAATGTCGATAACATTTAAAAATGTGTATAATATTTTCAAGTGGTGCCTGCTGCTTTTCGTTTACCATATTTTATTGTCATTCACCAGGCTGTATTCTCTCAAGCTCTGTGATGCAGCCAAAAGAAACACATTACCTGACGTCACCCGGACTGGAAAGACTGAGAAGAACTCAGACAGAGGGGGGCCTGGGGCCAAGTGTAAAAGTAAAAGGGAGAATGACAAAGTTGAAGTAACCTCGTTGGTTTGCCAACAGAGGAAACACGACCAAGTTGGCTTTATTCCCCCACTTGAGAAGGTGAAAACGATGAACTGCTTCTGGGAAATGAATCAGAAGAATTCATACAGTAAAATAATTACAACGAAGATACTTTGCATAAAATATCGAAGCGTTATCACATGTCTGACTGTCTACAAGATCACCAGCAGAGGGTATTAACTCTTCTTCAACTAGTGTGGCAAATGTTGCAACATTTGATGTAAATAGTGACGTTATATTTGGTTTGAAATACGAAAAGACCGCAGTGGTGAGCTCATACATAAGAAGAAAATCCTCATTTGGATTTTTATTTATTTTAAATAGTAAATCAATGTGTGTTTTAACCTTACACACTATGTGTAATGTTGTAAGGCACATGTAGTACCACTGGGCTCACCTTAAAAACTCCATAAAAGCCTTTCCATATGTACTTTTTAGTCATTGACAGTAAAATGTAACATGACAAAGTAGTTTGTGTAAAACATAACTTTGTCTGGCATTCAATTAGCTTCACGTTGTACTTGACGCATTAGCAGTCCACAGAAAAGCACATTGAAATATTGCATGTAATTGAAGAGCAGCACGGGGGCAGCCAACTGAATAATTTGAGCCCAGGGAACTCATTACAGTGTTTGGCAGTGCCAGTCGTGAATTTAGAGTAACAGACTGGTTAGATTCCCACTTGTTGCACATAGCTGTGACAGTCTACATGATGTAACATCAACCTTGTGGCCGTATGGATTCAAAAGTAATGGTTACATAATATGTAGAAAGTACAGCTGTGAAAATAAGCCCATGGGACTCCCAATTACTTTTATTTTAATTAATTGCAAAAAATAAAACATACTAATGAAGATTTTTTTTGCTTATAAACTTGATTTAGTGATCGAAGTTAATTAAGTTTGTATGTACAATAAAAGCTGATATGCGGTTGTCAGTGCTGAGACCGCAGGGTGTAAGCACCATGATAGCTGTTGTGACATTTGCAGCAGTAACTCAATAGTGCAGGCTATTTATTTACACTGCATCCAAGTGTATGTGTTGACACAGGAGACTTTTACCCCCCTCCCTCACAATTCTCTCAGTTTTCAATGTCATTGGAGATTAACTGTAGACTCGGGAGACCTTGGTTCAAACAGTACATTAACGTAGAGTATTATAAGAAAAAAAAATAATGTAGGAAAATAATCTCAATCTTAGGTGACGATAAGTGCTAAGACATGTGAGAGAAGGTATGTCTTTCTGACACCCTATGCTGGCACCTGTCCCTCCTTTGTCATAAGAGCAATTTGCTTGTCCAAGCAGTGCTAGCAGCAGGAGAGAGGAGGCTATGTCAATCTGCACCGGCTGCAGACGATAGAGTAGCATTCATGCTGGGGCAGTCCTCGTATCCAGGGAAGGAGCTGTCATCTCCTTAAACCGTTTATTCGAGACTCTTCGCCCTTTCTTATGAAAGGTCCTTTGTAGTTAAAGATAGAGAAGTGAAGAAGGATGAGGTGTAAAGTAAAAGCCATGGAGAAATTTGTCACTGGCGTGGACATGTGGCTCACCAGCGGCCTGTGTTTGGTTGCCTCCTATGTCTGGAAGTTGCTGCGTGATTTTCTTTCCTCTAAGGGGAGACGCACAGCATCTGATTCACCTGCCTTTCAGGTAAATACCCATGAATTATAAGAGGAAGCATTTATTATTGTCTTAAAAAACATACAATGACATTACAGGTACAGTGGTGTAGTGTACTGGTAGTTGCTGTAGCTGTTGATGTAACAATTTTCCAATTTTAATTGTGTCTGGACAAAAAAATATCAAAAGCTGTTTTGTTTTTTTCAGATTGTAATTTAAATATGGATTTTTTAAAAAAATGCATGAAAATTATTAATTCTGTGTGATATAAACGTGATGGTCTTTCGTGACGAATGAATTCGTTAGAATTTCTGTGCATACTTTAACGAATGATGTATTTTGTTTCTATGATTTGGGTGTCATTTTTTTTTCTGGCTAAATACATTTACTGCAGCGTAAGATAAAATATACCTGGTCACTGCATAGGTTTCCAAGTATTTTCCAAGTAACTGTTTTTCCAACACGCTTGTGTTTTCAATGCTAACATGTTGCTTTTTATGTCCTACATTTTTTTGGTGGTGGGATGTGTTTAACATATTGGTAATAAATCAAAAAGGCCACATATTTCAAATACAGGTCTAATAACTGAAGCACAATAAACACTGACATTGTGTGAGTGACAACCAGCTCCCAAGTCTTATTATTCTTGAATCAGGTTTCCTTTCACTTTTCTCTAATGTTTCTTTTAGTGGCAGAATTAAGTGCATACTTTACACTTCCTTTGCTGTTAATCCCCTGCAGTATATGATGAAGATTCTCACCAAAAGACTTACACACGCATGTGTGGTTTGCTTTTTTATGGTTGACACTTTAAAGAGAAGACGTCAACTTCAAAAAAACAAAACATGATATGAGGTATTTATGAGAAGTGAGTTAAGAAAACCAGCTGTAAAGTGACAGTCAGCTCCAGTTGTAAACCTTAACTAGGGTACACTGGTAACTCAATAGTTCTCCTTTTCCGCCATCTAGTGGATATTTTAGAAAGAACTGTACTGACAAAGCGATCTGGAATTGTACAAAAAAATTGGTTAATGCCAATTATTTTCCTAAATCTTCTTATTGATTTTTTTCGGCACATTAGACGCCACACGGTGGAATAGTGGTTAGTGATTTTTGCCTACAGCTATGTGCTCACTGATTCGAGCCTCCTTGTGTACATTGGTTCAAAAACATCAATTGTTCATCCTAAATTGAATTGGTGTGGATGTTGAAACCATGTTTGTTTTTTTCAAATGAACTAGACTCCAATCTTTTGTTTTATTCTTGCATCATAAGCTACATCTGGCAAGCAGGGCTTGTGTGAAACATGTTTTCTCCCCTTTTTCTTCCAAACAACAAAGTGCTTCAAAGACTCAGAACTCTTTCAGCTGAAGTAGAAATGTCCATACATCTCTGGCCATGCTGGTTCATGTCACTGGAGACATATTTTTGTAAATAGGTCTGCCACTTTCCGTGCAGGAAATCAAAGAATGCCTACCACAGTGGGGCCACAACCACCGTGGGGCCCATGGGTGTGCCATGTGGTGAATCACAGTATAAATCATGGTTTCAAGAAAGTACCAAGTTTCATTCTGAAATGTTTGATGTGTTCACGCTTCTGTTTACAATTTGAACAGTCATTCGTTTAGTTCAACCTTCTTAAGAAAAAGATGTGATTGTTCGCATTCAGGTGCAAGACTGAACGACAGTCTCCCACGTGGCAGACAGTAATATGCACTACATTACTGAAAAGAATATTTCCTTTTTTGAAGTATTCAATTTCTTTAAAAGAATACTTACAAAGAGGAATCAAATATTACCTCTAAATGTAGTTCACACCATTTTTGATGTTAGATTTTATACCAATATATCATTTACATTTAAGCAGAAAGTTCAGGAAAAATCCATTAATATAACATACATATCAAATACATACACTATACAAATGCAAATCATTTGAATTGTTGCAATAAAATATTTTTTGTTTTTGTTTAAAAAAAGGTCACATTATCAGTTGGTGTTGTAAAACACACCACTTCACTGTGTGCTGTATCTGCAGCACAATGATTATAAGTGCACACATTCTCTCCTTATCTGCTATGCACCGATGGTATGCCTCACACACAGGCTGGAGCCCTCTCACTGTCTCTTGTTTCCATTCCTCTCTTGGCGTTTGTGTTATCCACACTGACATTTACTGTAGAAGAGCCTCAAGTATGTGAGTACACTTTATTTTTTTTTAATTCCATCAGACCGCGTTAAAGACCTAAAAGCTGGACAATCATTTGACTGTAAACAGATTTTCTTTTGATGCTATTTTAGATCTAGATTTAGTTACAGTATTACAAAGGGGTAGATATTCATGTAAATAAAGAAAAAAATGCACATTAGGTTGGATTTAGTACAATCTACTGGCAAAAAAAATCCCTAAAACAATTGTAACTTTGTTTGCTTTTGTTCACCACTTGTTTTGGAAAAAGTTATTTTAATGTTACTGAAAATATCCTTAGACTCTTGTCGTTTATGTGGACCAGCTCCCACTCTGTGTAATGAGCAACGCTGATGAATGACGAATGAGCCACAGCTGTTTATAAGACTACTTTGTCTCTTAAATAATAAAAGAGCAGAGAAATATAAATAAAAATCGTACTGACTTTTAACACACAGTAATTGTCACAACTATCACATAACTGTTAAAAATGGACAGTGTCGAAATCATGGCAAAGACCAGTTGAACAAAAACTTGCGAAAATGATTATTAATTCCGTGCAAACTTCAAAGACAAGAATTCTTCAAAAATAAGAAATATAAAATAAGGAGTTCCTAGATGGAAACACTATTTGCAGAAGTGCTTGGACTTTAACTGTCAGACTGTAAATCTAATGGAATTGTTGTTATTATTTTATTTTCTATTTTTTTCCCTAATTTTTCCTAAAACGTTTTGACTCACCCTACATTCCATCCTGTAAATTCTAAAAGAAAACCTCGCTATTAAAATTTTAATTGCTAACAGTTTGTCCTATGACTTTTTGACTTATAATCTTATATGATAACCTTATATAAAGGGTCACTTTCATGTTAAATAACAACAGAAGGGCATTTAAAAAATCATCCTGTAAATTCACAGATTTAATTTTCATACTTAAAAGGCATCACATTTATTTGATAGTCATTTGAAAATGTACATATTACTTTCTAGATTAATCAAAAAAATTGTAAATAGTATCAGACATTCAACTGCTAATGTGACGGAAAATCTGTTAAAAGATGATTTCAAAAGGTTTGCACTTAGTTTCTGACCAGGAACCAAAAGAAATCAATGCACGTGCAGCGTCCCCAACATATAATTGTAAAGACAGCGTTGTGTTCGATTGTGCACGCTCATTTCAGCATCTGAATCACGAACATAATCGAATACATTTATAGAACCCTGCGAAAACAAACAGCCTGAATGTCTGCTGAAGTGCCACGGCCAAATGTGCGTACATGCCAGCAGAAAAGCTGAGATGACAGGGGAAGAACAGAAGAGATGTCTCAGACATTTGCACGCGGATTCAAGTTTCATGGCCGCCTCACACATTCAAGCCCGCAAGTTTCCAAGAGAAAGTATACCCAGAGCTGGCAGGCGGTGTTGTTGTGTGAGCGGAGCCAAGAGAGGTGACTGGACAGTAGCCACACCACACTGAGCCACGGCTTCCAGGACATTGTGTTCTCTGTCAATGAGGTGCTGCTCAATTGTGAACAATTCACCTTCTCCCAAGACGTCAAGCGAATTAGCCTATGAGTGAGAGCCACGCAGGTTCGACAATTAAAATGAACCCCCACATGTATACACACTTAAAATAAACATTCATTCAAAGCGGCCGGTCATCTAATCTGGTCTATTTTTAGCAGTAGCAGACAGTAAGGCTGAACATTAAGATATTTGAAAACATGGAGAGTCAAAAATATCCAGGCCTGTGAATCTGGTTGTTGTTAGTAACGGCATATTTTACTTATCTGGTTTAGTGTCTGTCGAAACGAATGACTTACATGTTCTTCTTACAGAGATCTAAGGCCATAATAGCTAATGAGAAACAGTATCTGGTAAAATGATTCAACCAAAAAATATGGTAGATTTAGAGTCGTGTTAAATTTGTCTGCACCGTAAGAAGACTTAGCCGACATGTTAAATTGTTGATGGGTTGTTGCTGACGTATTAGCTGTTGTGCAGAACTGCTTATAGCTCATGTGGTTATGAAGAACACCTGAACATAACATTTGTGGCTGTGTAACCTGCTTGCTAACTGCTAAATTAGCAAGTAGTGACTTTCTCTAAAGCCCATAGTGTACAAAGCAATAATTTGTGATTGATTTGTACACTATGTGGTTGGACTTCTCATACTTCTCAGTTAAGCTGTACAGTATGTGCTGTGAGATTTTTTGTTACTTCCTGCTGCCGTAGTCTTTCAAGTATGTGTCTTTTACTAATTCAAGTCAAAATGAAGGATTTCTTTTGAATATAACTTTTATGAGTAAAGAAACACTACACGTTTCTTGCAAAACACTTCCTCTGCCACACAAATTGACACAACACACTGCAAATGCCCTACGCCGTCTATCATCTGTTGGTATCCAGAGACAGGTGTCTTCCTTCCAGTCTCTCTGACTGGTTGACGTTGAGACGCACTCCCATCTGTTTCTGCCCCGTCAGTCACTTGTTCTTTATACTGTAACCGTTTTACGTGTGTGAGTCCATTAGTAAAATAAAAATACAAAGGAATGCAATGAGTCAGTTTGTTCCTCACCCTTCACTGATGTAGGAAAGTTAGCCAAAGCTTTGCACTCTGCAGATTGTTTTTTTTTTTTAATACAACAGAGAGTTATGTGGAAGTTATGTGGAAGCGGCTACGACGACCTGCCGTGAAATATGAGCTGAAAAGTAAACTCTTCCCGTCTCTGCTTGTCTCTGCTTTATCTGCCAAGTTCACAACCACATCCTTCCTTGGTCACTGTAACTGTGAGCCCAGACTTTGTCCTCAGCCTCTGGGGTGAGGCGAGTTTTGCTGGGGTTACTGTGGCACACTGTGCATTCTGAACCGTTATTGTCGAAAGCATCACATGCTGTCCTGATCAAGGCTGGTGTGCATTTGTGAAATGAAATAGACATGGATTATGGTCATGTTTAAAATGTTTAGCTTGGGTCTGAGCACTGAGGGACAGAAACTGACCACTAACAACTAACAACACATGGTGGAACACAGCATTGTCAAAGGTTTGTTTTCAAGATTGCCTTTGGAGTTTACTTCATAACATGACTATAATATACATCTTTAAAAAACATTTAAATGTATTTATATTGTTTAAAATTAATATCAAAGTGTGCTGATTGTTAAAGGTGAGCTATTTTGAAGGGTTAGATTCAGTATATATATATATATATATATATATATATAGCCCAGAAACCCTTTGCAGTTATCCAGTTGTTGTTGCTGGGTGTTCACCAGTTCAGTCCACCTCTTTATCTCTACAGCAATCAGAGCTGCGTCCTAAAGTAATCAGTGTGAGGACAAACTTGCGCCTGTTCAATGCTGGCGCCTCAATACTTAAAATTGCCCCGAAACCCCCCTGCTCTTTTAAAGGAGGTTATTATTATACGTCTTTGTCAGAGAGTAAGCATCACATAAATCATTTGTGTCACCTATCTCTGTTTTCAGCAGAACTGCTGAACATCTTAGGTAACCACAGGCTTCCCCACATTAAATCTGACACTGGCCGGGAGTCACAGGCTTTCAAGGGATAAGGGGGGCATTTGCATTGCAGCATGTTTCCCATTCACAAATGTACACAAAAGAAACCCCACACAGTTGTCCCAAATAATCAGTGGACCAGTTCTCCTGGTTGTCCCAGTGCAGTACGGCACTCTTCAGGTTGTCATCAGAGCTTCTATTCTGAGTTTAACTTAACATCACACATTCACCTGGGAACTTTATCTTTACCCCTCTCTCTCTCACACACATGTGACGTCCACTCAAAAATGTCCCCTGGACATGTCCACCTGTTGCAGAGACATAACATTGTTTGACAGGAATAAAAAAACCTTTTAAAAAAGGGAGTGCGTCTCACTGGAAGACACATGTTGGACAAGTGACAAAATACAGTGTTCAGTGAGCATTCCGTCGACCAACATGCAAGTGACGGTAGTGGGCTTAACACCTAAAGGATCTCAAATGTCTCATTGCCAAAGCATTGCCAAGCCCCCTCCCCTAACACTTGACCCCTGCTGACGTAGGCTGTCCATTTACATTTAGGGACACCAGCACTCTACAGCCTTGATACCATTTGTACTAGGGAGAGAAACAGACGTCAGGGCCAAGTCTGAGAGACAGAGTTTTGTGAAGTAGAAGATTTATTACTCGATGCTTTCCAGAGCTCATTTGCTTTTCAGACTTTTCAGACTTTTTGGAGTGCATTTTCTGCAGACCTCTGCATTTGAAAACTATTTACACAGCAGTGTGGAGCACTGAGAGGTAGAGCTGGCTGCGATTGTTGAGCAAGAATTTTCGTCTTTGCCACAGACGTCCCTTGTGAGATTTCTGTCTGAGCTTGGTGTCCTAAGGTGATTTTTTTTTTAACCAATGGAAACCACGGGTGACATCATATCAAACACAATGGGTGACGACAAGAGTGCGACCTTCGATCTCATCCAAAATCGGATTGAGTCACTGAGCACCAAGATGGACAAGCTGATCCACATCCAGGAGAAGGTCCTGAACCGACTGGATGGGATGTCCCACGAGATTGGCGACATTGAAAAGGATATGGAGAATCTAAAGGTTGACAAGAAAGAGATCCCTTTAACTCCCAAGGTTATGAACCACACTCATATGATGGGGCGAGAAGTGAAGCAGATTTGTCAGGAGATGAGCAGCGTCATGTCTGCAGTCAACCAGCGCTCCGAGCAGCAGGCTCAGAAGCTGGAAGGGATGGAAAAGCTGGTCCTCGGCATGCAGCAGGTGATCGGCTTCATTGGGGAGACTGTGAAGAGTTCAAAGATTATGGAGCTGATACTCAAAGGTCCCACAGCCCGGAAAATCTCCAAACCAAAAGACAGTACGGTAAAGCAAGCTAACAAGAAAAAAACATCCATAGATACAACAACAAAGAAACAGGTGAGACCAGGAGATGGGAATGCATCACTGTGTTTGGTTTTGAAATATCATTATCCTTTTCTTTCCTGAATTATGAGTTTAATATAAGGCTTAAAATCCAGGAAAATGCATGATACATTTTGAATAAATGCATTTTAGGATTTACGGTTTGCACTGGTCAGTCAGGGCATCCAATGCTGCTGCAGCCCATCCATCACTGTGGACGTTTAGTTTGACTCCTGTTATGGATATAACCGTACCATAAATTCTGCCACGCTGACTTCGATTTCTTACATCTTGCTCAGATCTTGTTATTCTTGGCAGAACATGTGAAAGTAATCGTAGCACGAGGCCTGAGCAACCAGACGTCCTGATGCCAATGAATGTGACTTGGCCTGTGTACTGAAACGTCCAGTTAATGAGCAGGCGTGAAGAGTAGTGTCTGGGCCTTGGTTTGTGTATGGTTTGACAAATGCTAATTGAAGGGATGTGATTGAAGAACACACATCATGTGTCGGGTCATTTAATGCACAATGAACATGTCAGTTGTAGGCTGTGCTATATGAAGTCGTGACTTTACTTGCACTTGTCGGTTCTCGGTTTGTGCTGAAAGCAATATGACCACCTTGGCATGGTTGACTGTGGGACCCCCCGACAGGGCACGAGAGGGCCAATGTGAGGCCAGTGGTGAAATCTGAGTGGCCCAGTTTAAAAATGCTGTTTTTGGACAGGGAGCTTCTACAGTGTTTGTGGTCTAAAATTTAACCCCTTCCGCCCGGCAAGAGTTAGGTGTCAACGAATTGTGTTGAGTCAGTGTATCTCCCTTTCTGACTCACACAACTGGTACCTCTGTTCATACAGTTCTTGTCCCGCGTCTGTCCAAGTTTATTTTGTGCAATTTATTGAGCACTATTTTTAAGCTACCGTGCCTATGCAATTTGATAGTATGCCAACATATTACGTTTAATTAGGATCCCTGCAGAGAAAAACATTCAAATGTCTCTGTTTACAGAGAGGTCAGAAGAGTAAACATGTAAAATGCATTTGCATAAATTAAGTCCATATTTAACCCAAATGTATTTTTTTTTTAGTTTTACTGCTTTGCTAATGCTGTATTGTTTTGTATTAAAAACAACAACCCTAAAGAAAAAAGTCATCTGCTAAATTCAAATGTGATGAATTGCAATTGATTATCTAATAACATGGAGGGTCATTACTGTGTATAAAGGTCATTCATTTCTGCTTGACATCAGAGGTTTGTGTTGCAGTTCACACTCTTATCCTCTGAGTGCTTGGAGAGTCATATGTCCTTTCCTCTGTGGCCTTCAACCAAATGGAAAGTCTACCTGGGAGATGTCGCTGACGCACTGTGGCGTGTACATTTCCCCCTCACTCTTTGTGTTTAGTCTCTAAACTCGAAATACAATTTTGAGCATAAATGTAATTTGTTCACCTGCCTGCCGCTCTGATGGCGTGTCAAATTTCGAGGAATTTCTGTTGTCGTCAGAGCACTTGTCAGGTGGTTACTCTGTCTTACGCCACCTTCTGAGGTGTGACATTTCTGACTGTTACTGTGGCCTCTCTGACCTTTCCCTCCCCTGATTGAGAAGGGAAACCTGCTCCTAGTATATAATATAATCTGCGGTTCTGCGATGTTTACTTCACAACAACATGCACTCAACAGACATGGTACAAAACTGTTTTTTTTTTGTTCCGTGCTGACCTGAACAGAAAGTGTTAAGTGTGTTTCCTTCACTGGGAAATGTGAACAACAGCCCTGGGTCACTGGTAATATTTTCCACCCGGGGTCAACATTGCATTCCATCCCTGAGTTGGACAAGTGATAAGCTATAAATTCACTGCTCTGCTGATGTCTGTCCCTATGCCGTGAATAATCAAAGACATGTCTTACATGTCAATCTGTGCATGGAGTCGCAGGTGTTTGCTACACCTCTTAAAAAAATAAAATATATAACTTTATATTCATCTTTTATTCATTGGGAAATAACTGAATCAGCTTTCTTTTTTTTTTTCATTTTAATTTTAATATTGTCCCTAACTTTTGCAGATGTCTTCTTGTCAGTGTTGCCATCATTTCATCTCATTACCATCTTACTTTCATTCCATTTGTTGTACACTGTCATAACCCTACTAAGCCTTGTCATCTTGTCTTTTTACTAGAAAACTACCTCTAATAAAACAAGTAAAGGCAGTCAACAGGTAACCTCTGCATGCGAGCCCAGTTCCTCGCAGCCCTCACACAGGATTCAGCTCCATGGACCAAAGCATTTCCTCGCTTCACGCAAATTTGGACGCTTTGTACGTTGCTCGTGTTTACACATTAACACTTTTTTTGAGTAATTTTTCACTAAAATAGTGGTTTTTGTCCTCATCTTGTGCTTCATGTGCAGCTTTAATTTATTTTTAATTGCTATAAGGAAAATATGAAATGACCTGCAATAACATGTTACACCTGCATTTTACAGACAAAAGACCATAAAGGTAAAGATGGGGCCGAAAAACCTCCTTTGAGCCCCAAAAGTCAAAAAGCCCAGAAGAGGATGAAGCCTCCAGAGGCAGGTGCTGAGACTGACACTCTTTACTGTTTCTGGAAAATACTCTGTCCAAAAGAATAACTGCTCTGTTACGACTTTTGAGAGAGGAACGTCATGCTATGCTACAGCAAAAATCTATTATAAGTAGCGCTCATATTAGCACATTAGTGTGACAAAGGTCAGAAATGTAGAGTAAAGTATTTGGCAACTTCACACAAGTACTGCTGTTCCTCACAACCTCTCACAATGTTTATATTCAGACGGAAATACTGACAGGAATTAATCTTTATCATCTTGTGTAAGACTGAAAAATCTCCACAAAAAAAGGTGGGAGTAAAATTGTGTTTCCGTCACTTTCCACAGATAACATCTCCATAAAGAAGCAGGTGTTGATACTTCAAGAAGTTCATAAACTCAACAAGGAAAACAAGGAGAAACCCGGTCAGCAGTTCACACCTGAGTGTCTGGATTTAGAGGCAGGGGTTTCACCTACAGACCAACCAGCTAATGACTCCCCGTGCAACTTGGTGGATTTCCTGCGTGAAGATTCCCAGGTGGCTGAGAACCATGTCGTTGTTGAGAAGGTGGGAGAAACAGCTTCTGAGGTAGAGTCTGCGGTCACACAGAAGGAATCAAAAGTTGAAATTGAAGTTGCTGAGATGGAGGAGGATGAGGAGAAGAAGACTAAAGTCCCAGAGGAGAAAGCTGAGGAGGAATCTTCTCCTGTGGAAGACTCAGAGCTACCTGCTGCCCATGACAGCGTGGACGAGCAAACTGCAGCACGGTATGTCAGGATGCAGTATTACAGTATTTATAGAAATGAAACACATTTTTTATAATATATAATAATATATGTAGCAGTGTTGGAAGGTGGTAAACTTAGAAACTTACTTTCAAAAGGACGTGCCCTTTTATTAAGGAGTATATGGCTTGGCTTTTCTATTGATAACACTTGAAGATTCATACTGCCTGTAGTATAAACGTTTGTGTATTTCCACAATCAAGATTTGTGGCTTTGTTTACATTAAAGATGGTATATATATATATTTTAATTATCTTAAAAAAAATATTTTCACTTCACAAAAAGTACTATATGCAAAGTATGCTCTATTCAGAGTGATGACATCTTGGATATTTTAAATCATACTCTAATCCAAACTAACATTTCTATCTTCTTCGTTTCAGGCCTGACACCAGTGCAGCTGGGGGAGAACAGATAGTCCAGATCAGCAGCACAGTCACCAAGTCCTTTAAGACCGAGGAACACTTCGTGGTAGGGGATCACACAGGAAGCCAGCAGGAGGCAATGGAGAAGGGACAAGGAGAAGACAACATGGGGGAAAAACAGAAGCTGGAGAACTGTGTGTTCAGTGAAAGTGCAGTTGAGATGCAGTTTAAACTCGAACCGAGTGTGGACGGTGAGGGGAAGGACAATGAGACCGAAGGAGAGAAGGACGACATCGCTGCGCACTTTTACATTGGTGAGTGGTCGTCTGTGTAGAATATTTAAATGATAGTAGCCACAGTCCAAAACATACGCCCTTCTCTCCCCTGCAGGTGGTGCTGTACAGGCAATTATAATGTCAATGCTAAAAGGGCTAGCAGAATATCATTACCTTATAATATAAGGTAATGATATTGTGATATTTTATAGCATGGAAAATGTACCTTAATGCATGTAATATCTGTAATGTACTATAGTGCAGAGATCACGGGAATATACAGTGTTGTAACAAAACTCAAAATGTACCTCCTTTACATTTAGTAATACTTTCAGCAAAAGCCTAAAAACAGGCAGTATTCTCAAATACTGTACATGCCTTAGTCTCTAAAATAATAAAAGAGTTAGATGCAGGATTCACAGACTGTACAGTGGTATACTGTATATAGTACTGCATGGATATACCACAGTTGCAGTAGCAAAACAGTTCTGTTAGATTTTCCCCAAAATCTAATGCTGCTACAGTTTACACAACGTTAATCAAATATTTCAACACATCGATGGTTTTTCCATCTCATGCTATTAATAAGTTGCCAGAGAACATTGGTTAGAATGTTGCCGAGCACACAGTTCCTGCTCTGGGATATCAAGGCAACGACTGTGTTTATCATAGCACGTTAGTACACTATGTGCTAACTTGATTATGGCAGCCATGTCCACTTCCATTCATGACAGCGTAGCCAATCAACAATGACGCTCCAGTGTTCTCACATTCCTGCAATCCCATTAAAACAGATTCTATCTATTCTCTGGTCCCTCATGCCTTTCTCCAGACACCACTCCTCCTGCAGCAGCTCCTTTTGATCACCGCATCGTGTCGACCAAACCTAATCAGATCAGCAACTTCTACACCATCAACTGGCAGGAAATCCTCGGCGGGTGAGTACTGTACACGTGTGAGAAGTCGGACCCAAATAATAATAAAAAAAACAACCCATCACAGGTCGTGACTGGTTGATCGGTCTTAGATCCGAGGGAGTGAGAGTTTAAATTCCCACAAAGCCTGGTTGCATAACCACCTCCCCCTCAACTCCTCATCACTTCTCTTCTCTGGTTCATAACTTCAGAGTCACAGCAGTTATTTTTACTTGAGAAATGGATGGTATGTGAAACCATATCCCCCATGCCAGCTGCTGGGTAATCACTAAGTGTTAATCTGGGTCTTCAAAGAGGAGACGGCCTCAAGCTCAGATATAATGAAAAAACAGATTAGGCATTCCCCAGTTTGAAAGCAGGATCATTTTTGAATCGTCACAGGAAAACTCACAAAACACTGTGTTTCTGTTCTTTTTTTTTTGAGTCATTTGCAACATGTTGGATTTTTAATGCATTTTTTTTCTATTTCTTTTTTTTCAAGGGGGCGATTTGGCCAGGTGCATAAATGTGTTGAAAACTCATCCGGTCTCACTTTGGCAGTCAAGGTCATCAAAGCCAGGAGTCAGAAAGAAAAGGTAACGAATGAGCCTATTTTAAATATCTAAAGTAAAAAGAATAGCACGAGACACTGCAGGGACACATATGGAAGTTTTACTCTACATTTAGCAGAGAAGTCAAAGGAATAGGAAAGAAATGTTTGACTTGCAGACAACAGCTGACACTTGACTGTGTTTGTTCACAATTGTGTTTGTTTGTCTGTCTGTCTGTGGTTCTGGTAGGAGGTAGTGAAGAACGAGATCCATGTCATGAATAATCTGGACCATGCCAATCTGATCCAGCTCTACGCTGCATATGAGTCAAGGAATGACATCATCCTTGTACTTGAATAGTAAGAGGCCCCTCGCTTTTTTTATTGCTCTTTTTTTTTTTACACACACGTATTATACTATTATTAGCTCTTTAATTAACGTTAGTATTTATTATTAAGGCCCAAATGGATTTCTTATGTTTTATATAATACAATATAAAATAGAATTCACTATTAATCATTGCATGAAACGCTAACAAAAGGCTACCTAGAGCACATAAAAGCCTACTCTGTGGGCAATTCGTTTTTGAATTTATACAGTACATTTGAAGTAACAAAATACAACAAAATGTACAGTAGAGATAATCTGTGAAGAAAAACAAATGGAAAAGTAAATAAAAGGAATATTAGAGTTTTGTAAAAACAAGACAAAAAATAAAATACTTATGTAAAGCACAAAATATTTTAGTCAAGATTCTGAAATACCTCATAACATTTTCCAAGTACCCTTATAATTTGTTGCAAAATTTGTTGCAAAATATTTCCAAATATCCAAAGGTTTAACAAAGGTTAAAACCCATGGTGTTTATAGCTGCATTTGTGGTTGTGTTTAGCGTGAGTGGTGGCGAACTGTTTGACAGAATCATAGATGAAAACTACACTCTGATGGAGCTGGACGCTGTGACCTTCATCAGACAGATCTGTGAAGGACTGCAACACATGCACAAAATGTACATTCTACACCTTGACCTAAAGGTAACCACATTACTTGTAGTTTTAGATATCTTAGTAATTGATTATTTTGAAGGAATTGTAAAAAAAAAAAATTCTCTTAAAAATTTCAGCCAGAAAATATCCTTTGTGTGAGCAGAGTGACGAATAAGATCAAAATCATTGACTTTGGTCTCGCAAGAGTGTGAGTAGTGTTTATATTTGATTTGAACTTGTTGCTTCTATTTGATGCACAACAATGCAAATTGTCATTGATATAACATTTCTTACACACCACAGATATAAACCCAGGGAGAAGCTTCGAGTGAATTTTGGTACTCCGGAGTTTCTTGCTCCAGAGGTCATCAACTACGATTTTGTATCGTTCAATACAGACATGTGGAGCCTCGGGGTCATCACCTACATGCTGTAAGTCATTGTTTAAAAAGAAAAACAAAGAATATAGCAACCTTTTCTCCCCTGCAGGAGATGCTATTAATACACAATGTTGGTTAAGTTTGATCTTGTCGGTTGCTTGATATTTTTGTACATGAAAAAACAATTCTGGTAACATAGTGTGCCAGTCTACTTGTAAATACTTCATACTGCAAAGTGAAAATGCATGTTTATACACAAAAAACCCCCCCAAAAAACTAAACCCACACACATCACCATGTGTTTAGTGGACTATGACACTACATGAGAACCAGGTGTTTGACCACTGTCAGTGATGGCATGTCCTTTGTCTTCAGTTTGAGTGGACTCAGCCCTTTTCTGGGTGACGATGACAACGAGACCCTGAATAACATCTTGGCTTGTCAGTGGAACTTTGAGGAACAAGAATTCGCAGATACATCAGATCAAGCCAAAGATTTCATCTCTAGGTTCCTCATTGTAAATAAAAGGTATCTGCTCTTAAAAAAAAATGACACCCAAGTCTGTTATAATTTTCATTTTATCAAGTCTCTACGTTATTTATTTTTCCTTTATCAGTTGGAGGATGAGTGCAGCCGAAGCCCTGAGGCATCCTTGGCTGTCTGACACAGCGCTCCACCGTAGCCTTCACACAAAGGTAGAGATTACGCACTTGTTATTAAAGGCAAATTATATATAATTTAACTGACTTGTAATTATTGCGCTCTCTTCCCGACTTACAGAAAATCATGTGCAGGTCACGACAATCATCAGCTGTGCCTGAAAGCTGAGGTTGGTCTGTTTAATTGTTTTTGTCTCCCTTTTCCCCCCTGTTTAAATAATTACCCCATTCACAGAACTATTTAAAACGACCACAAGGGGGAGGCATGGTATCATTTTTTCAACTGCCCTTTCAACATTTGCCTGTTTTTAGGGCTCTGCATTGATGTGACAGCTCCAGCTGTGGCCACTCGGACCAACCCTGTCCACGTGTGTTACCTACATATCTGTCAGTGCCCTCTACTGTCTTCTGTTAATGCATCTGAAACATTAAATCAGCCTGCGCACAATTACCGAATGGACATCCTAGTCGACAGAGCAGATTAAGCTTCTTGCACACATTACGTTCTTGTACATTATATTAGGGGGCATTTTGGTGACTATAACAGGGCAGTTTTCTTTAGTGATCTTTTTAAATGTCGAATCCTTCAGACCACAGTTTGTGTTTTCATTGACGTTTTTAAGGTGTTAGAAACAGTGGCTGTTATAGTTATTTAGTCTCTGCTTATGTTTTACAAAGGGCAGTTTTAAATATTTCACGGGCATTTTATATGATGTAGTCAATAGAATAATAAATATAATATAAATCAAAACAATGATTGGCAGTGATATGATAGTAGACAGTGGCTGTTTAAAGTTTTTTGGGTTGTTTAAAAAATATAAAAATATTTAATATTTTATTTATTCAGGCAGAAATTCAATATTAAATATATTATGTATGTTGTCATAATTCAATAATTTTCACCATTTTGTTGTTTTGTTTTAGAAGCCACTTATGCCAACAGAGGCCGCTGTTAGATCACGGTTGTTTCACATTAGCCCGCAGTAGACAAATTAAATACCTTGTGTGTTGATATAACCATAGGCTGCCCTTTGTTTTCCTTCATACTTGAACAGGAACCGTGAGGTGAGAGACATTGTCGCCACAACACGTAGCTTCACCACTAGGTGAGGCCAAATCCCCCAGTGTAACTGTAACTTCTCTCTTCACTTTACTGTGTTTTAGATGGCAAAAACTATATTATAAGACTATGTTTGTTTATAAAGCTTAAGTATGTGTGAAAACGCAATATATGATACACTCACTTAATTTATAACTAAATATTGTAATTTCAGTCCTATTTTGCTGCTCTTTTCATGACCTGCTGATGCTGTAGATTAAAAAATTCATTTTAGAAACAGACCTCAATTACTTTAAGATAAAGCTACACAACTGCTTTTTGATACATTTATTTTTTCACGCTTTTTTAAACATAATATTATTATCAAACTCTAAATTAAAATTCACACGTCATCATATATTGTTGAGACAATGTATTGTACCTAAGTACAGAATGTAGTGTGTGTGATTGTTGTCTAAGAGCTGTAGAATGTGCACTTTATACTGTTATTTATTTAAACTCTATATCATACCAAACGCTACAGTAGTTTTCCTGGAAAGGCATGTGTGGTCAAATCTGCCCATGTCTTCTGTTTTTCTGTCCTTTATACTGGTATTTTTAAAGAAAATACATTTCACCAACACATGTTATGTCTTATTAGCTAGCTGCTTCATTTTATTTCTCCGCTGCATGCTGTTAGGTGTTTGCATCACCAGTTGTTAAAAGCTTAAACCGAAGGGAAACGAAGTAGAACTTTATAAAATTTTTGTTCTTTTTATCGTACTGTGTGCTTGAGCTGCCACACCACTGGAGCCCGGTCTGGCTGCGTGTCCACACCACTGTAGATGCTTTTTTCCCACACTACAAAAGTATCGTCGAAATACCTTCTGTGAAGGATCACTGAATACACAATCTACCTAATGTTGCCTATGTGCATTTACTGTTGTTGGAGGATTAGAACTACCTTTTATGTGTTGGTTTGAATGTTGTCAAACACTGAATGTGTTAAGTTGAATTCAGCATGTGTGTGTGTGAAGTGTCTATACCTCAATTAAACAGGAACTGTGTCAACAATCTGTGCCTGCTACTGTTATTGTCTAAATTTTCCGAATGGGCGAAAATTCACTTAGCTCACATCCCCTACTCCTGAAAAATAATTTTTAAAACATTAAACATTGTTGGAAACTGAAGCCTAGTTTTTGAGTCATTTTAAATGATAGAGAGTGTAATTTTGGAGTAGAGAACTATTAATAAATAGTATAAATCACTACTCTTCAAATAAAAGTTGATTATAATATTTTTTAAAAGTAAGCAACAAGGCATTCATTACAAATTGTTTCCAAACTGTTATAATATAAATACAAAATTGATTCTATTGAAATTCAAATCAGACTGTAAAAGCCAAATTAATTGACACTTATCTAAATTTTCTATTTTATAAATATTTGTAAAAAAATGAAAAACAAAAGCTACACAGGTCTTTAGAAGCCTTTTCCACAGACAAACCCTCACTCAGTGAGCCCTCCGACGACCAAGGTCACAGAAATGAAAAAGGAAGATGTACGACAGTGAGGAAAGGAGAATGTGTACATTTCAAGCTACATTTCCCCAAAGTATAACTTGTGTTTTGACGTGCTCTATCCTTTAACAACAGTAACATCTTATTTCACAGAAGCCACAGGGTAAGTCAGGGATACGTGCAGATTTTATGGAGACTGTCGTGGGGAACATATATTTAATTGTACAGAAATACCGAGAAGGCAAACTGTATCACCTAAAAGTACAGAAACCCAACAACTGGCTAGTTTTACATCCAGTACTTTGAGACAGTGAAAATACAAAAAACACAGCAGGGTCATCAAAATAATTCACAGTTTTAGGTTATTTTTGGTTTGTACAGCATACAGCGATGACAGACAAACCTGAAATCATCGGGGACTCTCAGTCCATATGTATTATTCTCTTTGTCACTTATAAGTAGAAAAAAATCATGGCAGGCTGTAAAAATGTAAAGCTGCCCTAGAAATACGTGCTGAATGTCTGCAACTAAAGACAAAAAAGAATTAATAAAACCTTTTTTTTAAATTATATTAAATTATATTATTTATTTTATTTTAACAAAATTCTTTTTACCAAAAAATTTAAATTTTATTTTTTGTGTATTTTGTGTAATACTACTACTACTACTAATAATACATGTTTTGACTGTACCATTAGGTACTTTACAGTAGGTATATACATGTATTTAAAAAACAACTCAATCTTTATTATTGATTTTATTGTCAGCCGCAGTGGCCGAGTCACAGCAGTGAGGAATTATCACATAAAAAGAGAAAATTAAGCAACAAAATGTTGATAATGAACTATTGAAAACATTATTATTAAAATTTTTCATAATTTAGGCTGTAAAATAAGTGACACTATGGAAGTCAAAATTTAAAATTTATGTGAATTGCTATGTGAATTGGTTTGTGACCTGGTTTAAAGAAGCTGTCCTCAAATTATGGGTTGTAGCTCAAAAGTGGGCTTCTCTACTTTAAATTAAAATCTTAAATAATATAACTTTACCTAATCTCTCACAGTGCAGCATAACGGGACCTATAATTGAGTAAGTGAAAACCCTAAGTACTGCAACAACTCCCAAATCAAGACTATGTGAAGTTGTGGTTGAGTTACCTGTTTATCCATTTTCACACCTTCGTTTATTAGACAATAAAAAGTTCCACATCAGGAATGGTTTTGATTTCTAGGTAACAAGACGCAGACTCAGAGCATTAAGGTCGGCTATTAGCCATTACAACAAGCATTCAAATCACTGAAAAACAGGTGAAACTGATTTCTTTCTCAGGAATTTTTCTAGACCTCTGACTTACTTTTTTTTTTTTTTTTTTTCATGAAGTATTTGAGAAGCCTGAGGCCTGGAAGCTAAACACAAGCTCTTGCTCTATCCCTGGTCCAAGGCCCAGATTGGAATGGTGAGAAATTCAATTTAAGGGAAGGAAAAACCCCTCCCAGAGCTGCTCCCTCCCCCCCTCACCCTAAGTCTCCTCCATCCACATCTCCAGGGGCTATCTCGAAGAGTCTAACCAAAACCAGATGGACTTATTGGGCCTAAAGATAACAAATAGTGCTTGTGTTCCTGTCAGTTAGAGACCACCGGAGCAAAGAAGCCGAGTGCGAAAGAAAAGCACGCTGATACGTCTAAATCTTTGTCCTACAGAAAACTGTATCGATATTGACAAGTGTTATAATACACTATATGAAAATAAAACAGAAGTCGCTGCTGAGGTTGAACCGGACAGAAGCTCAGAGACCGGGGCGCTGGTGGGAGGTGTGGGGGTTGCCGCTGTTTAAAAAGGGGGCTGCTTTCAGAAAACCAGGTGCCATCTTGGGTGTGGGAAGGTAGGCTGTCACCAGTGACCCAAATCTCTGGGTGGCATGCACTCCAGTTTGTTAGCTGATACATCTACCGCCCACACACAGGATAGAGAGAGGAAAAAAGGGGAAGGGTGACCCCAGAACTCCAAGCCTCCCTGCAGATTGACTAAGAAAGTGTCCTTTGTAACAGGAGTTTCCTCTACATAATTAAAAAATATTGCTCTCTGCTCAGAAGGGAGGAGACCAGGCCCAGGGTTATAGGAGGCTACGTGAATTCCCTCTGATTCGCTGTGTGTTTCATGTACGAGGCCCAGAGCTAGACCTAAGTTTGTCCAAACAAGAGACTCCCTCTCTCCCTCTCTCTCTCCCTGCTTCTCTCCAAGGAGGTCCAAAGATCCAAAGAGCGGACCAGCCACTTCTCAAAGCCCGGGGCAGGTGGTTCCTATTTGCGTAAGGGGGGAACAGATCACGTTTATGTTCAGTTAATGGCAGAACACGTGTCGTCACGTCCAGCAGTGGGAACATGCTGGGTGACTGATCTGTTTTTAACACCGCTGAGGTTTGCCACCAATAAGAACGTGACGTCCAGTTATCTCTCCATGGCTTTCCTCCGCTGGCCTGCATGTTACACCTGAATATGGTTTATTGTTTTTCCTCTGTGGTTGATGTAAAGTCATGCAACAAGAATAGAACAGAAAAACACACAGAGCAGCTTTTAATATCCTGCACGAGTGCTTTCAATGCAGCTGTTGTCACCAGTGAATGAATGCACTGATAAATTATTATTGGTTTATATGGTTATTATCCTCCGACATAGTCAAAGCATAAAGATTACATTTAATTTTGGAGGTCCCCAAAACCCTGGTGCACAGCCCAGTGCTTGTCCATGGGTTATTTGCTGCTGGGCTGCTGTGAAAGAATGAATATTTTGCTTAATTTAAAGACATTTTTCCCAATCTCCCAAGTATCAACACAGCTTTACAAAACAATAATTACCCTCCTAGAGCAACACATCTGGACCGGGTTTAGATTTTGAACTAGATCTATCTATCTATCTATCTATTTATCTATCTATCTATCTATTTATCTATCTATCTATCTATTTATCTATCTATCTATCTATTTATCTATCTATCTATCTATTTATCTATCTATCTATCTATTTATCTATCTATCTATCTATTTATCTATCTATCTATCTATTTATCTATCTATCTATCTATTTATCTATCTATCTATCTATCTGTTATCTGTCTATCTGTTTTACAATTATGGAATTTATACCATGAGTGGCAGGTAGATGGCACTTTTGTTTCACTAAGCTGCTGTTGCAGCATGTGTTGAATGTCTGTCTGACTTTGCCTTCCATCCTCACCAGGCTTCTCCTTTTATCAAATGCTTCACAGCATGTTTGGGTCTGAGGACAGACTTAAAAAAAAAGGCTAAGGAAGGTTATGACATACAGAAACACTGAGGTGAAACTGAAGTGTAAAGCTTTCATCCATCTTAGCCCTATATCAGCTATGATTCCAGCTTGGCTCTGTATGTGAAACTGTGTGGTTACAGAGTCAGCATTTGGGGCCGTCTTTGTCCATTAAACATGGGCACAGTTTCAATGAGCGTACAGGTCAACGAGTAATTGTCTGTAGCCCATATATTCTTTCTTACATTTACCCTTGAAGCCCACATTATAATCAGCCACATGTGGCCCACTCAGATGCTGCCTGGGATTTTTCCTCCCAGGACTTACACCACAGTTTTCTTTTAATGAGTTAATTCTGAAATCAGATTAAATATTAAATTATTAACCAGTTTTCTTAACCAACCTAAGAACATGCACTTCCCTGTCTCTTTATAACACAGTGAGAATTTGGAATTATTTACACCAGATGCTGTACTAGCAAAAACTGCATGGAGAAATTGTGACCACTTATTGAGCGCATGAACACCTGATAAAAATAGTTAAAAATTCTTTCTAATCAACAGAAGCCTTAAATGCACCTTAATTCTTAGAGATCTATTTCCTTCATGTGATGATCTGTTCTGGAGGCTGCCATGATATTGTTTCTTATCAAGAGCGAGATGTAAAAAAAACATTTATATCAGCCCATGCATTGTCTATGGGGCAGAACATTCTCTTCAGACACAGTCAAACATGACTTTTGCAATGAAAATAGCCATTATCCACCCACTTGCAGATTGATTTACAGATGAGGGGGAAACACAGCAGCTTGCTGTGTCCAGTGTTTACAGTCGGTGGTTTCAACACTGATCAAATAGCCAAGGCGAAGTCTTTAATGATCTGGGAGCTTCCCTGCTGCTGGGTCATATGCATGGCTCCATATCACCTACAGGTTTGGCCCTACTGCTGGTTAGGCGGTCCCACAGTGAGGCCCATTACTTCAGCTCTGTATTTACTCGTCCCTCTGGCTCACCCCGTGGCCCGCACGGGGTCTCTGTTCAGTCTGTCAGCCCCGCTGAGAGGCCTCGGTGGCCAAGAGAGCCATAATCCATCAGGTCTCCATGTGTGTATGTTCTTCGCTCTTTTATGCTTTAGCTCTTGCTGAGGAGCCATTGCTGAGGGAACTAAATGGAGCCAAGCATCTTGTTCAAACAGACTGATGGAGCATGTTTTCTGTGACTGAGGTTAGTGCGTTAACACCAGCCCCCGTGTGCAGGCCATGGCGTACGCGTCACTTGTACGCATGTTTTATCACATCAGGCCTTATACGGCTGGACATATGAATTCCTCCTCGACCCCTCACCCGCAAAAACATCTACATTTTGCGCTCACAACGTATCCCTGTCAGATTTTATTGGACCCCCTCAAACAGCTCTGACAAACGTACTTTCGCTCCCACCCACACGTACATGCTTGCTTAACTTTCATTTGTTAATGGATCGCAACAAAAGAAATGCATAGCTTCATCCATGTGCATATTATACGTGTCTATGTTACATTGTCCCATCCCACCCACGGCGTCTGTCCTCCCTCCTGGTGCACAATGATCGATGAGCTGAGCACTGGTCTCTCCGCGGCA
>NC_024326.1:6275007-6320893 GCF_000523025.1 Cynoglossus semilaevis
CGACAGGTTCCCTTCTTGGGGAAAAGAGTCTATTCTCTGTCTGACTCCCAAAAACAGCTTCAACAGCCAACAAAAACACAGCACAGGGAGCCCAAATAGCAACCTGTGCTGCCACTGCTATTGTAGTGTTAACTGTTTCTCACGATGAAACTCAAGAGAAGCAGTGGAGGATTAAACCCATGACACAATCCTAAAAGTGAGAGACAAGGGTCACGGGACAAATGATTATCGTAACTGTGGTGGGAGTGAATCTGAAAACACTTGGAGACAGTTGCATTCACCATGCAGGAAATAACATTGTATAGTAGGTGTATAAAAATATATGTAAAGGAAGGAGTGAGTGGGCTGTTACTGATAGCAGACCATATTAAGGCTAAATATCCATGTCCAGTTTGCTCCTAGTATTTCTGGTTTAACTTTTTTTTTCTTTTTTTGGTCCGTCTTCATTTCAGTCCAGTCTGCTTTTAGACAGGGGGAAACAGGAAAAGAGTTGCAGTGCTGCGGTTCCTTCTTCAGGCCATATTCACTTGACCACACAAAGAGCCCATTTTCAGGGAGACATTTTATGTTTCTCACAGGCAAAAAAGATTTACTGTGTCTATGTCTATTCCACGGCCTTTCAGCTGATGGCCCCTGGCTTGACGCGCAAACTACCGAATCACTTATAAACGGCTTTAACCTTTCGTACCTTAAACTCAAATCATTTTGCTAAATCTGAGTTCGCTACGACAAAGTGTCTGTAACTTTCCTAAAGTTTTCTTTACATTTAAAACTTAGTATGTTATTAGCAGTGTTATGAATAATAACATTATTTTACCTTATAAATTAGACCTTAAGAAGTTTCAAATGATATTTTTATATTGTTTAATTTATCCATAAACTTTAATGTAAATATAAACTTGACAGTCATGAAGTGGTGAATATTAATTTAATATTATTTAAACATATTATCTATTGCATGAGAATATTCAACTTTGCTTTACTTCTGCCAATATCTATTAGCAAGATATATTTTAGCATTTTTTGAAAATATTTTGTAAGCATAAAAAACTCTACCTACTAAGTGTTAGCTCTATGTCTTCTATTAAGGTATCTTGTAGTTAACCTGCTAATTCTGCCAACCTTTAGTGATTTTGTTAATTCAAACGGACCACCACATTTACGAAAAATATTGTGGTGTGTAGTGTTGGATTGGTTAGTCCTGTGAGTTCAAATATTAAAAATATAATAAATTCAAAACCTGCTCTCGATTCATCTTCTAAAGTTTAGCTTTGACATCTTTGAGCTGAGCTACAAATTCAAATACAGTGAGCTCACCTATGTGTACATTACTTAAAAAAACCCTGCACGGTGCATAATGTTTTAATGTGGGTGTGTGTGGGCAAGTAGGTCGGTGGGAGAGAAGGAAGTTGTACCACTGAGGTAGCACTCAGTGGGACAAACAATGGCCCACACATATCCTGTAGCTGTCAAAGTCTTGAAGACCCAACACAAACACGGCAGTCAGGTCCCACAATCTCCCCATTTTTCTCTCAGTGTTCCAGGTTTTGTTCCACTTGTTTTCTAGCACTTTTTGTCTGCCAGAAAAGTGCACAGATTTGTAGAGCTAAATCAAGGTTGTTATTGTTTCTTTTGTTGTCACTTGGTACAGGTGTTTTTCAAAAATCCTTTGACTATCTCTACACACTTGCAGCAGTTGTTAGCACGCAAACAGAAAGCTATATACATATATATATATATATATATATATATATATAAATTTCTTTTTTAAATACAATTTCCACTATTTCCCGGATGCTGCTTCAGCAGAGTCTCTTCTCCTTTGTCAGAGGCAGAGACCATCATAACTTGCAGAAGTCAAACTAGCCCACATCAGCACGGGGAAAACACACTGCTGATTGCCTCAGAGCAGGAACTTTCCAGAAACTCAGCAGAAAAATTAGTGCAGAGTGGTTCCACGTTGTGGGTAATGCACACACCTGTGTACCCCACTCTTAACCCCCTCCCCAGCCCTCTGGCCCACACTGCATTGCTGCGTCTACATGTCTGTCCTCAGAAGAAAGCCCTTGAACACCTCATATACAAGAGTTCCAAAACAAAACGAATATCCCCCTCACTCTGATCATTCCACAATGACTGCCTTCTTGCAGTAATGTCTGGCCAGGGAGTGTTTTCAGAAAGCCCTTCCATAGCTGCATGCACTACTTGGCCAACGCTTTGATAGCTTGCTGACAGACTGACCTAAGCAGAACTTTCTTTACTGCCCGACACTGGAGCAGAACTTTCTTTTTTACATTCATAGACGCACGCCGTCACTGAGTTCAACAATATAAAGAGGACCACCCATGCAAAAATAGATGTCATAATCGAGCTTGCTGTGGTTTCTTTGGTGATAGGCTGTAAGTCTGTGCAAACACCACATTACTGCTGACATAGAGAGCTGAGGAGTACAGCCTGTAACCAACAGAGGGCGACTCAAGCTTTGGAAAGACTCCCAGAACATTTATTGAGCCAATATGACCTCCCCTCGTGATTTCTTAGAGTGTCAAAAATAACATCTCCTATTACACTCCTGGCTGTACGGGAAATTTAAGTCGGGTGGTATGAAAGCCTCCTGCCAACCACAGCTGGGACAAAATGTTTAAGTATAATGTGCAAAAAAGAATTTACTCACATTCAGACCATGTTTAAAAGCAAGTAAAAATTCTCAGCAATGGCTTCATAAATTTTGCCATGGATAGACACTGTAAAATGTCATTTCTTTTTTCATAATGGTTTCATGGTTTTGTAATGTTGTCAACCGCCGAAAAGCTCAAAAATACAAGATTCAGCGGAGCCCAGTGAGAGGTCACACAATGCAACACAATCCCTACATATATTTTGAATGTCAAGGACTATAGCCACATTTAATCATACCTTTACCCTCCTGCCTGCTCCCACAGCATAGAAAATCCCCACCACTAAGCCACCGTCAGCGCCACTCCCTCCCACTACAGCACCTCTCCCTGTTGTTCCCATGGTGAGGGCCGTCACTGGCCAATCCACGGCAGCAGCCAGGACCTTGGTGGTCTGGAGTGTCTCCGAGGTGGCATGGCCGCATAGGGCTGCAGAGAGTAAACAGGACACTGGGGGATGGAGACATAGAGGAAGGAGGATAGAGGCATATAGGGATGAGATTGTGGAGTCAGCAGCCTCTCTGCCCTGCTTGGGGAAAAGGAAAGCCCGTAAAGCCTGCAGATTCAGAGCTCACACAAACACTGGACCGCCCTGAGTCTCAGCTCAGTGTATGAAGCTTTGGCCAGACAGAGGGAGTAGTCAAATAACTGCTGAATTAATTTCCTTGGAAGAACAAACTCTACATTCTGACCAGAAGCCACTTCATTAGACTAGATTGTTTTATTAAAGAAGATCGAGTTTGGGTTTGAATCCCAGATATAGAAGGTTTTCATTGTTTATTTACCCACATAACAAACTCTCGTCTGAGCAATTTAGTCAAATAAAAATATACTCAGGTTCCAGCTATACACCTTTAAACATCTTTATATCCAACAACATTAAAGAGATCATCACTAACATCCAGAAAATCATATAAAACATCTGGCAAATACAGCACCAAGGCACAATGTGGACACACAAGGTCAGAGTTCACAATTTTTATTGTTTAAAAATATGCAGCAGTTTCTTAACACCAAACCACTAAAGGACAAATATATAATGTGAAAAATGTGCAGAATTAACACAGACCCACACTAGAATTAAATGCCCTGGAGAGAAACTCTGAAACACCTGCACCTCTACCACATGGGCGGCCATGTTGTCACTGTCCCTGCAGGAAAACAACAACAACTTGGGAGGAGTGGGGGGTGCATAATGAGAAGAAACTAAGGCTAACAGAATAAAAACAACCACAGAACAATATCAAAATGAGATAAACATGAGGTATAACAAAAATAAATAAATAAAATCAAAACACCAGCAACAGTCAGTCTGTCTCTAAAGACAAACACCCACAAAGAAACACTATTTAAAAAACATGGCTACATACTGGCACCTGTGCCACATGGAGCAAGTGAAAGAACCAGGTGTGTGTCTACCTCCATATATATGGCTGCTTGTCCCAGCAGGTTTGCACAGTGCCCTCTAGTGACAGGGAGGGCAATGACATTTTGATTAGTCTACAATGAAAATGAATGTGATTCATCTCCTAAGTGATTCCCAACCACATGAGCAAAGTCTGATTAAATTCAAACTAGATAAGAAAAACATCTATTTTATGCTTCTATGTTTTTTATTTTAGAAAATCATTTTCTCTGAAGTTCTTCACAACCACTAATAATGGACTGAGAGGTAACAGAGTACAAAATAAAAAGGTGAGCCATCAGATAATCAAAAGTGGGGAAAAAACATCAAATGTCTGCCACAAGAATGTTAAAGATAATTCATGAAGAAGTGTGGAATTTACTGCTCCCTGAAACACAAGGGGCCGTGAAAAGAGTAGCCAATATCCACATGTTATACACACCGCCTGTTTCCAATAATACAATGCTCGCGGGTGATGACAAGTTGAAAAGTGATTTACCTGAACTGGCTTTTATTACAAATCTCTCTCGCACTGCTCCGCCTGCTACTTATGGAATCAGACTGGGTTCATTATGGTTCAGAACCTACCACTAAATAGCATAGATGGTTTCAAGGAGTACTGACTCCAAAGACAAAGATAAATGAAATTAAAGATGTCAAGTCCCTCTTGGCCACTGGCACAGTTACCTCATATTTTTTGGCCTATCACTCACATTGTGACCTTTTAATTTGTGTCATTTTTAGACAAAATTGTGAAGAAGGACAAGAAAATGATCATTCATTGAACAATGTGCTAAATCTGACGAATATCATGAGTACTTAAAGGTGTACGAAATCATCTTTGCAGCTAACCGTGACAGCAAACTGTCTCTTTAAAAGAATTGTCCATTGAGAAATTTTTTTTTTTCCACTAGTGGTTTTTTCATTATTTTCTTTGTGAATCCACATCCAATGTAGTGTACTTATTCTATGTTTTCATAGATCCTGAACCAGTCATCTGGGTTTTCTCTCTCTATTTAATGTGCCAAGGAGGAAGACATAGACGGAGGCCATTCATCCAGGAAATATATAGGTATCTGATAGAGCTTCTCCTGACTCGTATTTTGACAGCAACAGCAGGTCTGGTGAACTAATGACAGTCTTCTTCATTGCCAGGGAATTTTTATTTTCAAAATAATTTTTTTTAACATTAGGTGTAAAAACTGTAAACAATGCATTACATAATCAAGAAGAAGAAGAAGAATGTGTGACCAATGTCAGTTGTGCAAAGTACATTCTTTAACAAAAATGTAGTTAGTACAGGTTCTCGCTAAACCATCAGAATTCTTCAAGATTCTTTAATTAACTGTAATGACAAATGAATAAGTTAATTAACATTTGTAATGAATGAAAAAATACAATTCTCTTGTAAACAAAAAAACCTGGGGAAAGTAAATGAATGTAATGGTTGTATGCAAATATGACAATAAATAGGGATAATTAAACGTACGCTTACAGAAACAATGGCGGTGTAATTTCTAGCCTGATTGAAGCTTTGGGGGGTGCAAGAAAATATAATTTCTGTTTTTGAACTTGCAGCGTAATTTACTGAAACATGTGCTTTCCCTTTCCTGAATTACTGAGGCATGTAATAAAACACATGGTCTTTAATTTGTTTCCTCTTAGCCTGAGAAACCAAAGTCTTTAGGTTGATATGATTTTTACACGAAAATTCACTTTTTTCCCTTTTGGCCTGGCACACAGTTACAGTACTAATAATTGGAAAATCAATTTAAAATAAGATATATTTGGCATTGAATAATATCATTGATCAAATTCCGTGAGTCTGCGATATGATTGAGGATACTTATTTTTTCCATTTCAAACAATGCATAAATGACTCCCTGTGGATTCTTATCTGTGAATTCATCCATTCACTCTGGTGAGACTCAGACATTATACAGCTAAAAAAGGAAAAAAGGGAAGAAAAAAAAGAAAAAATGAAAACAGCTGTGTCATAAGAGAAAGATTAAAGCATGCTTGAATTAAACAACCATGAATTGATTTTCTCTTGTATCCATATGTGTGTGTGTGGCCTACATGCCGGCCTCTCGTGTGCTAGACAGCAGAGCATGAAATGCCTCTAAATTGGCTGTGTTTGCCTTCAGAGGAGCGCTCTTTTGAGATCATATCCTAATCCCTCAGAGAGACCGTCCACAGGGTCGTTGCTTATTCAATTAGTCTGAAGCCCCGGCTTTAACATGGCGGGGCAGAAGGAGTGTGAGAAAGTGTACAGATAGAGGGTGGTGGTCTGTATGTGTTGGAGGTGCCGGGGGCCATCGCAGAAGTCTCATCTGTCTGGACTGAACGTTGAGACCCTGGAAGTGTCTTTGTGAAGGCAGGAATGTTTTGATATGTTGCTACAAGGCGTAGATGAAGTCTCCTGCCAGAGGGGGGCAAGAGACGCTCTCTGACAAGAGACCTTCACATTTTGCCAATAAAATCTCCTTTTGCTCTCTGTGTGTGTTGACTAACGACATAGAAGTCCATTTCATCCGGGTGATCTCCAAACCCTTCACTGTAATCAACGGCCACTTTCATCATAAGAGCAGATATAATTAGTAGAGTTAGTTGGCCATCAACTATTAATGTCTTCTCTGCATGAAGGCCTTATTTTATGCATCATTTCTTTAGTTTAATGACTTGGAAAAAAAATCTCCATGTACTAACATTTCCCACAACACAGAACAAAGGCTAAGCCTGTAATGTATTTAGCAAAAAACAAAATGGAGACACATATAGAAAAACATCAGTCTGTAGATTTGTTTGCATCAGGATGCAGTCAGTATAACTGTATTTTAGATAATAAAGATAATATGACATTAAAAACTGTTCAAATACAACATTTTGCTGTGCAGTAAAAACAATCATACATCATGCTGCTTTTGACACACTTTGTCAGTTTGTCTAAAGCCCCTCAGGTTGTTGTCACATTGTGTAATGCAGAACAGGCAACTGAAGGTTTTTGTTTTCGGGTCAGAAACAATAGCGTTTCTGACAGTTACAGTGTTTCTAACATGATAGGACAAATTACAGATGTGTTAAAAGAACTGGTTCACAGTAATCATTCCACGTTGTTACATTTAAAACAACTCAACAGCCCAGCAGTCGGGCCAAACACAGAAGTTTAGAGTCATGCCTTGGCTGCTGAGCCGGTGTTTGGAGAAACACAGAATATACACCTCATCAGTGGAAAAAAAAAATAAAATCATGTAGCAGGAGTTTCTATGGAAGTTTTCTTTCAGCTGTGAAACTTGAACTCAGCAGCTTGAATTTAAGCTGACACACAATTTTTTCATTCTTAAAAATACTCTTAGAGTGAAATATCCCTTTATAAAATGTGCGGCCATGCTTAGTTGCTCTATTTTCCCTAATGTCATCTAACAAAGTGGCTCGCCCTCTGAAAAGGTTTTCTATTTTTAATCACTTTTGAAAAGCAAGTGCAGGATAAGTGAAGTCTTTGTGTTGCGTTAACATGACTGGAGGCTGGGTCTCAGTATTTTCTTTGGCAAATCAGTGCAGTGTCAGGCACTTTTTAAACCCACCTGTAAAAAAGACCAAACCTCATTTGGTTGAGGTACAAATGAGCAGTGGTGCGACGGGGCCAACTGAGAGCCGTCTGTGCTGTGGTAGGGGCCGACCTATAGCCAACCAGTCTTTCAGCACGCCAGACTCTGTCAGACTGTGCAGTCCAGAGTGCATAGCTTACCGGAAACGAGGGCAGTTTGATTGAGTTCCTGTTATTGACTGCCTTTTTTTTTTCTTTTCAGTGGAGAGCAGGTTTCTGCCAGGTTAATTTTTTCCCCCTGCCAGCTGTCAGAGCACAGACTGAACAGAACCACACAACTTAGCATGTGAGGCTACGCCAACTTTTTTTTTTTACTCTAAGCAGTAATTTTTCATGCAATGGCAAGCGTGCAATATTTGATAAGCAATTAAATCCGTGAATGTTTTCTTTTACCCGTATGCTACGCTAAATTTGTCGGTGTCCTACTGTGGCTTCTGTGTTTTTGAGCAGGAAACGCATAGTCTGATAGTAAATCAGCGCTCAATTGGGATGCGTCTGTTCAGGGCAGGGTTAACTACGTGAGATGGATGCTGTAAAGGTTAGGCAGCGAGAGGTAATGCATTGTTTGGCCCCAGTCCCAGCCCATATTGAGACCAGCGCTGGTTTTAAAAACCTGAAAGATGTGTTTGTTGTACAATATGTTGAACTCCTATTAGCATCTGGGTAGAGACCTTTTGGTCAGCGCAGCATTGATGTGTGGCTTCCTGTGCCAGAAATAATAATAATAAAACAAAGGAGCCCATTCATTCTTCCTCCTCCCCCAAGATGATTTTACCACAGTAATGATATTAGAAGTTCAGAGAGGATTAGAAAAGTAGCAGTATTTTTTTTGTCTCAGAATTTTATTACTGAGGATGTATAGCATTCGTAAAAAATAAAAATTAATAAACAAACAAATAAATACTACTACTACTACTACTACTACTAATAATAATAATAAAATAATCATAAAACACTGTAAATGTAATTTATTCAAGCATCATAACCTGGAATAAAAGGGTCTTATGACACCATTTCTTTCTAAAATTACTCTCCAGTTTTTAAGGTCAATAAGATACAGACTTATATTCTCAGCAGAGTTGTTGTGAGACTGTGTCTTTCCTCCCTGTCAGACGGAGGTGAGACGTAACGTTGACCAAAGATTTCTCGAGTTCTAATATGTCTAGACAAACACAGCGTTTCCAGAGTCCTCATCCTCCACACTCCACCCATATCCACATCCTGTTCCGGCTACAGTAAGAAAGTCTGGAGTGCAGTTTGAAATGAGCTACAGTGTCGATACCTTACTGGCATTTTTTGCAAGAAATGCCAGTAAATGATCAAAAGATAGGGAAGAAGATATTCCAAAAATACACATCACAGAGAGTCACCTCTGCTCCTGAGCTCACCGGGCTGTAAATAACAGTTATACAACAGTTTGTCAGGTCTGACGCAAAAAATGTCGATGATTCATTATTGGACTGACGTGAACTTTACAGAGGCAATGCCCTGCAATCAAGTCTGGGCTAGCTGTAGTTCCTGACTGCGTCTCAATGCAATCTGATGAAGCATTTATGGAGTGGTTTATTGTCAAAGGGTACTGAGAGTTAATTCCAAATAAAAGGGCTGGAAAGTTAATGAAACACATGGTTCACCAACTGTTTATAACTTTGGTCGAAGTCAGCCTTGAAATGACTTAAAAAAATAACTCAATAAAACCCAGGCAGGGTATTCTAAAAGAATGCGCTGTATACAGAAAAATATTCTACAACTTAAATAAAAAAAACCTCAAACTATCTTACCTTTTGCTACATTCAATATATGAAAAGTGCTACATAAATAAATGAAGTTTAAAGTCTACGAACTCCAAGCAGTCCACTGAAAATGAATCAAGAATAACCCTGTAAAATTTCACAGCCATTTTGTTAATTTTAAAGGTATTTTTTCTGCTAATTTCCACTCAAAATATTATATATAGAGTAACCCAGTTAATACTTAAAGACTGAAACCTTACGTTATTCAGCAGCCCTGGTATCAACACTAATGACTTTACAGGTAACACGATGATTAACAGAACAAATGAAAGAAAACTTCACAACACCTTCTCTGTATTTGTCCTTTAACTCTGTGTCACTGAAGGATCTTCTTCTGATATTGATTTTCAGTCCCCACCAAACCACCTGTCAGCAACACAGCAATCCATTAAGACCTATGCAGTGCTGATTGGTTTGCCCCCGACCCCAGCTGCTTGTTTACTCAGGGCATGGTTGCTAGTGGGGGGCGTTGGGGGTGGCATGGAATAATTTGAATTCCATTCAGTGGATTTGTGGTGATGGGTGCAGGTCCTTTTCCACCACCTTCTCTCCCCTCCACCAAAACTCACACAAACACAGTCATTCTCTGGGTGATGGGTTGAAGCCAACCTCCTGACACACACGCACACACACACACAACCAGCTCACTGCGAAGGAGACCGTGTTGATACAGCTGGGGTAGGCAGAGGTGCCGAGAAGTCAAGTGACTTGACCGGGGTCAGAGCACCTCTCTTAGCCAACCACACACATCAGATCAAATGTGCACAGACTCTTAGTGACACTCAATATTTCTTCATCGTCCTTCTCTGCTTTAAATTACGCCTCAAAACTCCAACTCGGGCAAATTAATTATCAGCCTTTATTCAACTCTGCTCAGGAATGTGTTTATGTAATAATCTCAGATTGCTCTTTCTTCCTTCCTCTGTGAATTGCACAGAACTTTCAGCACGGGCACACTCTCACCTTTCTTGTTTCTGTAGTTGACTCAGTCTTGGTCCGAGCCAAGATCAGCTCAGGAAGGCACATAAACCACAGAGGAAGTCAATATTCCTCTTTTGAGACTTTATTATTTAAAATGAATCGTCATGTCCTGGAGTGCAAACAATTGCGGCCGGAGCATTTTTGTCCACTGGAGCTTCACAAAAATCCGCACTATGCACAAAGTGTAACTCAAGCATCTCAGAAAAAAAGAAAGAAAAAAATTAAGGTCAAAAAATGAACAGAGGTTTTTCAACTTATGCAAGTGAAAGTACTAGTAGAGATTTACTCTTGACACAGTCTTGCTACTTTATATATACAGGAAGTTCTCGACTTACGTAGAAGTCAGATTTCACCAAATGTACATAAGAACCTATGTCACTCACCTACACTAACACAGTGGTAACATCATAATCTAGGACATAAAAACTGACTTAAACTTGGGAGCCATGATGAAGGGCAAACAGTTCCAAAGAAAAATAAACAAAAGAAAGCAAATGCAACACAATCCAATGTATATCATACAACTGGTGAATGTGAATAAAGTGCATTTAAAATATGGTGTGCACAACTATGAAAACATGCCAGCTCGGTCCTGTGCAAACTAGTTAATGTGATACATTGGAAAAATTGAACAAAACTTTCATAATAAATTTATGGGAGATGGGAACGTAACCACAAAACGCTGTAGGGTGGACACACACACCAAGGACACACCTCTTCTGTATTAATTATAGAATACAAAGTGCAGTAAAGTACGTACAGTAGCTTGAGGTTTATTTGGCCTATATTAGTATAGTATAAAATATCCCAGAGATATCTTCCACCACTTGAATAAATATAAATAAATAACTATTACTATCTGTCTTAGTCATTTTGGCAACTGTCTCCTACAGTATGTACACTTTTCCTCACCTACACTCTCCCAGCCTTCACATTTAACGTACAATATACTACTTTTTAATTTTGAGCAAAGCAAAGTGTTTGTGACAGCTCTCCCACAGCACCACAGCGCCAGCCCCCATCAGTACCATGCCCAGGTCTCCATCTCTATCTGTCTGAGCTCGTGTCACACTGACTGCTCTTTGGTGCTCTCAGTGGGCAGGAGCATGTTTCCACCTCATGAGTCAGGCTGCACAGGCCCAGGTGTTTTTAATCCACATTTTGAACAGTCGCAAAAGAAGATTGATGAGACTTGTTATATGCGTCCAGACAAATAGTGAAAGGGACAACACACACACAAACACACACAGGCCCATATACACACCTCATGACGTCTATCATGTAGGCACGCACACATTTCATAATTACTGGGTGAGTGAAAGGCACTGGTACATTTTGTGTGTCACCATGTGTGGACAAAAGCCATCAGAGGTCAAAGAAAGCAAGAAAGAAAGAAAGAAAGAAAGAAAGAAAGAAAGAAAGAAAGAAAGAAAGAAAGAAAGAAAGAAAGAAGGAAAAAACATCTGTAGGTGTTTGGTCACATTACGACATTATCATCAGTACAAACTTTAAAATAAATAAATAATGACTGTTGTGTCTGACTGCTTCGAAGGGATCAAGTTACGCTGGCTTTAAAACAGGCCGTACACCCTGGTCTTGGAGCCCTATTGTCTCATGGTTGGCTCGTTCTTTTTTTTCAGCAGGGCTCCTGTTTTTGATCACCTATCCCATCTGTGACATAAGTCTGACTGACTTTGTATGAGGGGGAAGTGCTGGCACCAGGGGCTGGGCACTGCGGGGCCTCTGGTCTTATCAGTAGCTGGGTCATAAGGCAAACTGGCAGGGCACAGAGGCAGGGACGCAGTGGGATAAGGCAGACAGAGTGAGGCGGGGGAAGGCGGAGGGAGGGGGAGATTGTGAAACTGCTTTATGCATGTCCGTGTGGGTTTGTTCTCCTCGGGGACCCCTGTTGTGCTGGACAGGCATGCATAGTGTAGATAACCACGCCAGAGGATGAATAGATGTGAGAACAGAATGAGAATAACAACACATGGCAGTTGCTCACATCCAACATGGTGGAAAAAAGGTGTTTTCCCTTTTTGTTTTTCACTCCTAACTATTTTTCTTGATGGTGCCGCCTTTTTCAAAACATGTCGGTCAGGCTCTTTTAAAAACCCGCCTTCTTGTTAATACATTTTCCTAAAAACGCAAAATAAACAATAAAATACAGTTTGTAATTCCCTTGAAAAGTTCATCTAGTTTTGGTGCTTTCTTCCTTTTTAATCCTAAAGAGAAAATATTTATATTGTTTAAATGAGATAAAAGAGTTGTTAGTTTATCAGGTACTGTTCAATGTTTGTCATTGAAAACTCTAAAATATATCTTTGTTTTTTTTTAAAGTAACATTTTTTAAGGGAAAAGAAATACATCTATAAAGACATACAGGAATTGAACACGGACACGTTTGTGTTTTCCAGTAAAACTTCAATTGCAGTTCAGTGTGTATAACAGTCTCTGGTGTTTGCGGTTGTACATACTTTACTGGCACAACCTGGTTCTCCTCTGGTCTCACTCTTTATTTTCCAGCCTTTCCTCCAAGTGCCTGCAATTCCTCAGGTTGCTGCTGCAGCGGAGGACAGACCCGCAGGGAGCCACCGCTGTAATGCTAAACTGAGCCATTTACCACTGCGGCTCCGGTGCCAGCAGGCCTGCCTGATTTAAACACACACCCTCAGAGATATCCTTTCCAGAGTTCAGCTTACAGCACTGCTTAAATGCACCAGCCACCTTATTCAATTAGAGCTTCGTTAGTTGCCATTTGAGCAGCAATTAGCCTGACTGTCTGAATGGTGATTTATGGGGCTGGGAGTAGAACTTTCCCCCCGCTAACCCCTCTGCATATCTGGAGGATATCTGCAGTACTTGGTGTATGATATACAATCAAATCCATGACATGCAGGTGTGGAAAATAAGTGATGAGGAGAGCAGAAAAGTTAGGAAAAAAAAGGGAGGACGCTGATGGAAATTATGTGAACAGAGTGATAGATGGCAATGCAGAGGGTAACATAAGACGCCGAGTGTGTGTTCATCACTGAGTTCAACAGAAAAATGTCAGCGTGTGTGTGTGTGTAAGAGTGAGGGGGAAAACGGAAGGGAAAGTGTTAATATGCGTTGATCCTGGCACATTTGGATGACCTGATGGAGGAGCCGCTCTCTGTGGGGATTTGAGGCAGAGGGGCCAGAACACCACCGCTTCCTCCTCAGGATGTCAGTAAGGAAGGGCCACACCGTGTTTGTCTGGGCTGCTGCCTACATCTTATCACAATCACTCTCCCTTCCTCTTTCCCCCCCGTCTTCCTTGAAATCATAATATATCTCTACTTTTTCTATCTGTTCCTAAATCTCAAAACAATATTTTTTTTCCCAACAGATAGGCAATACATTTTCATCAAAGGCAAATAATATTTTTTTTGCAATAATGTTACCAACCCAATAATCCACTGTGATTTCTTTGCGAAGCCTCTGAAAAGTTTTGTGAGCGTTACTTGATTCTTGAATTAAATTTGTTTCCTTTGTTGATAAAAGAAATATTGTTATTATGGCTAAAACATTTTTTTTAAATATTGTCTGAGCATATATATGTGAATCAAAAATCAATAGTTATTAATAAATTAATAATTAAATAGATGTGACCCACATACAGTAAAATCTGGATTTATGAAGAAAAGTAAATACTTCACTATCCATTCAAACTGCTTTATTTCATATTCATGTAGTTACAGAGAAGAAGTTTTATACAGTAGATGATTCACTTTTTTTTAAATTTATTTAAACATGTTTAAACCATTTACTACAGTCATTCTTATTTTATTTAAACTTCCTCCTTTAATCTGTAATGTAAAAATGCATTACATCGGTCTTTGCATTTTAGTTTCCATTTTAGGTTCAGATCCTAATACTAAACTGTTTGTTACCATACAGTTACATGTTTCACCCAGTGGAAAACGTTAGTCATTTTTTTTTTTTTTTTTGTGGGGGCATTTCGTGGCATCTTTTGAGATTTTAGAGACATTTTTTTGGAAAAAGACCAACCTTTTTAGTCTGCTAGTTTGGTTTGGTTCTAATGTTCCAGCGGTACAGTTCAGACCAAACCACACCAGAGGAGCAAGTATACCAACATTAGCTTCAACTAAAGCAAACATGACAAGTCAGAAAAAAAACTAAAAACGTTTAAACCTTACGATACCATGTGCACGTGAAATATAAAGTTTGTTAACTCCTGCTATGTGTACTGCATATGTGTATGATAATAAAACTGATAAATTGATTTATCTCTGTGGTGGCCACTGGTCTGTGTAGTTAACGGGCTTGTGGTTAGAAGATTGCCAGTTTGAATCCCAGCCAGTTCAGGCCTGTGGCGTGTTAAATAAGTAAGCACTGAAAGCTCTCTGGGAGCAGCATGGACAGGTCACATTCAGAGGATAAATTTGGTTGTGTGTATATATATATATGTGTGTGTGTGTATTAACAAAGACAAATAAACCTTCGTCTTCTTCTTTAATACAAACACTAGAAAGAGAGGGGAGGGACAGGCAGAGACCAGAAATGACCCGAAGCAGAGATTTTAAAAATTGGCTTCTGTAAGAATGACGCAGCCTCAATATGTATTTGACATGCAGTACACTTCACCATACGGGCTACCAGAGCCACTCTGTGACAACTGTGTTAAACAAAGCTGTGTAACTGTGCAGGACTGTGGTTATGAAACAATCCAGTCAAGTGCAATCAAAAGGCAAGCGCGGTGCTGGGCTAACTCAGGAAGTAAACTCACTTTAGAGGCTGAAGGTAAAAATGCTCCTACAAATCACAGTCAATGGCTCTTTTATGTTTACACAACGGTACTCGTGCCTTCAAATATTTTCCCTCCTCACCGTACTGTGCACAGTCAGCTGAAAACACTGAGGTCAAAGCCATCCTCGTATGTGACCAGACTGTGTGAAGCACACCTCCTCTGGTCTCTTTATCATTTGTAAAAAAAACAAGTGAAAATGAGAGTCTGCCACTTGTACTATGGAATTCCAGCCATTCCCCCGCGTCCCATTTTCCTGCCTGTTAATGTAATCGAAGGGAAACAGAGTCGGCTTCCCAATGCCACAAACTCCAGATAAGACCCATTTATCACACGTCATTCCTCTGTGGCTAGCTACGCTCCATTCTGACCAGATTGAGGCCCAGACCCTGTCAAATCACAGAACCTGCCTCCCAGGGGATAGGGTGTAATGGTGTCTGGCTGAGGTCTGGCTTTTGGCTCATATAAAATGGAAGGAATGATAGCGAAGACACATCTGAGACGAAAGCTTAGCCCTAACTCTAAAAATGTTCAAGCGGTCACATTAGCTGCTATTTAGCTAGTAAAACATTGGAAATTAAGGTAAAAGGAACGTTCAGCGAAAATAGCGAGAAAAATGTAAGTAAGGTCATCGGTCCAGACCTGAAGTGACTTGCACTCACAACGCGGAGTTGTTTAGCATTCAGACATGAAGTAAGTGCCTCTCTGAAAGCAGCAGTGTCCCGCCTTAAATCTCATCAGAGGTGAACGTTGTTTACAAATGATAGGAAATGAGTGTGAATTTGTCAAATTTGTCAGGGGAAAACATGATGAAATTTGTTGCGAGACCAACCTGCTCTCACTCAGCAGAAATACAGACACACACACACACACAGCACTCACATGCGAACACAGCCTCATGCTGCAGGGCAGGCCCAAAATCAGACAGTATAGGTCAGAGTCGAGCGGGCCTGCTTTTTGCCACGCTTGATTGAATCAAACAGGTTCAGTGTCTTTAAATGTTGTGGCAAGCCCTAATCCTCTTACCTTTTTGCTTCCAAGACAGGAGAGCTTTAGTCTGCTTGTTGTCTGTGAAGGCAGACTACATTAGCGCTGCGTCTTGGCTACAGAAAGGCTGCTTGTGTTTCAGGATTCAGGCCTGGGCCTTTCTCGTCAATGCATGGAAATTCTTAAAACACTGGCATGACCTCAGGAAAACATTACCTGTGGCAGTATTTGCGGCTAAGAACTCACTGCGCGCCAGCCTTCAGTGGCCACAGAGCCTGCAGGGAAGCCTGAGTTACCTTCCCCGACTCTCCATGTGCTCCCACAGCAGGCACACTTCTTGGCCAGCAGGAGATGTAAATTGCCTATGGCGGCTCAGCTGGAAATAGAACCTACAGTACTGCAGTCTTCTGAAATTTGTCTGTCATGTCAACAAAGACCAGAAAGCAACCCCTGGATGGAGTACTAACCGCACATGTGACTCTAAACATGTCAATCACCCCAGTCTGTGACTTCAACATGATTCTAGCAATGTGTCCACCAGACAGGATACAGCATGTACGTTTACAAGTTCATTGTAACAGGTCATAAAAACAGCCAAGTAAGACTCATTGCTTTGGATTGTTACTGTATTTGTTTGCTACAAAACGTATTACTTATTTTAAATGTACCGTCTAAAGGACTTAGTAAATTACAATTCCTGTTAATGCAAAAGCAAAACGACAGCATTTAGTTATCATTAAAAAGCAGGAGTATTTAATTGTGGTAGAAAACGTCAAAATTCTACACGATGGCCTCTGTTGAGAAGCAACACACAATAGCTGGAAATGGAAAGGACTCAGTCTGGGTTAAGACTGCCATTAATCATACGTGCAATGGTGAAATCATCAGCAAAAGTATTTTTTTATTTATATAATTTATAATTATACTTTTTAAAAAAAATATATATCTATACATTTACACAAAATTGCATTTGCTCTTTGGCACAGCTGCCAGCACCCACTGCTCCCCAGGGATGGGTTAAAAGATCCTTTACATAATTTGTATTGTTTCTACCCGCAGTTCTGCATTCTTTAACTTCCATTACTGCCATTGAAAAATGTCTCAATCGCTTTATGAAAAGGGTGAAAAAAAAAGACACAGGGCAGAGTCACGGCAGATGAGCTCCAGATGAAATTATGCTATGGTGAATTTCTCCAAAACTTCCTACGCAATCTACCGTCAAGAGTCGTACAGAAATATGACCTGAGGAAGAGCAGTGCCCTCCAGACAAAAGACAAGACAAAAGTATCTCCACGTTTCAAAATAGGTCATGGTTTTTCAGACGGCAGAATGGAGGACTATCTGTCTGATGACTGTAGCAGTGATCTGGCGCAGAAGTCAAGAGAGGGTCCATCCTCAATCACTGCTGACCACCTGACCCTCTGTCCACCTTCCACTGTCTGAATGTCCGCCCCTGGCAGCGGAACACAGGATATACTCAGCAGGACGTTTACTCTCTGTTCACAGATGTGTGTTCCTCTGCGACTACACTCCCATCATTTGTTATGCACACACATGGTTTAGGTTTATGATGTATTATCAAAAGCTATACACAAACACACCTACATGTATGTGCATATATATGTATATATATATATATATATATATATGTATATATTTATATTTTTATGTGTAAAATCAGGATCCACTTGGGATGTGTAAATATAATGGTATCATGTAAAAAAACACGTCATGGTGTGACAAGCTGCAGTAGCCTGATGAGGCCTGGCCTGTGGTACTGGGGTGGAGTTCGGTGGCAAGTTGTGGAGAGGCCTGTGTTTCATCTCAGAGACAGAGAGAATGAGAGCACGAGAGAGTGAGATAGACAATGTCGGAGAAAGGGAGTTAGAAATTACAGCGAGAGAGGCCAGAAAGGTGAGGGACCGCAGCTGACAGGAGCTTCCTTTGGGTCCGGTGCCTGTTTTCCAAAGGAAGTGCAGGAGGCCTAATCTGTGGCCCCCAGAGGATATGGAACTGGTGGCCCCCGCTTATTGTCAATTTTATCATCTCCTGCTTTTGATGAGCCTTTCTCCATATGCACAGGGACTTATCAAGAAAACGAGCAACTTTAAAGAAAGTTAACACGTGTCACCGAATATTTGTGTTGGAATCCGACGGGGCTTCTTTTTCATACACGTATGAGAAAAGTGAGGAAAATGACAACAAACGCGACAGGGAACATGACAGCAGTGCGCTCAGATTAGTGAAGCAATCCTTCCTCAAGAACAATGTCTGTACACTCTTGAACCGTCTTGTGTGGGGTCCAAGAGGAAAAGTCTATCAAGGGAAAAAAAACTTGGCTCACAGAGTCAGGAAGTTGACTGGAGTCACAGATTTTCAGGCTGTCACTTCATAATGCTGAAGAGGTCACACACAATAACATTCCCTGGACATATTGTACACATATTAACTGACCATAAACAAGGAAAAATATTATTCATTATTTACAATTTTGCACATAATATTCTTTCCCCTGGAGAATCCTCGGAGGAGATGTTTACTTATGTTTTTGGGTCAGCAGAGACATTACCCAGGTGCAGTCTTTCTTCCATGGGCTTCGACCTTTCGCTAATATGTGCTCTGTAAGGCATTGCATCAGTTTCGCTACATCCTTCCACTCCTACTACTCATGCTATTTTGGAGCTGGTAGACGCCCTCCCCCCTTTGTTCCCACTGATTAGGGGGTCTGCTGCTGGGAGTAGGCCCTGCAGCAGGCATGTCCGATGGCCGGGACCCTTCCTCTGAGCGTTTCCAAGACACTCAGGTGCTAGCATGGACACACTCACAAACACGTTTCCTCCTCCTCGTCGTGTCCCCACCTGCAGCTGCGGCCGCAGTCTGCTGCAGCAGCTATTATTGTCATTATCATCACCATCAGGACTATTATGACAAATGCTGAACTAACCACCATCTGTTGGGGGCTGTCACCACTACAGGTCTTTTGAAAGAAACGGAGAAGGATTTTTTTAAGAATTGAAAAGACAACTGTTCCTTCTATTACTCAGCTGTTGTGCAAATATTTGAAGCAGTAGTTGTATTGATGGATTTTTCTGTCGCTGTCGTACGACAGTGTATTCCATTTTATATGGACAAAAGTACTGAGCCATTCAAAACTATAAAAATCATGAACCTTAACCATGAAGGGCAATTTTACAAGCATGTGTTTTGGTATAAGGCATTCTAGAAGTTTCACTGAATGAGAGCGTGATACTGTGGTTGGATGTAGGATCCCACGATTTAGAAAAAAAAAAAAACTGTACTGTAGCCTCTAGAATCTGGCACAGTGGACATGTACTGTGTAAAAGTGACAAATCACCTCCTTCTTTATCAGGCCGTCTGTTAGTCATGTCTGGGACTGAACATTGGCAGAAAAATAAGATTTTTTTTTATTTTGCAGACTTTAATGATTGCTAGTAGGGGCTTTTTAGGGACTTGGTATTGCCCCCTTTTTTGCCTTCTACATGGGGCTAGTATATAACATATCGAGTGTAGAATGGAACCCATTAAAAATAAAAAAATGAAATGGTGAGAATAACGATAATATTTGGGGTCAGTGAATGCAATGTTTTGTTGAGCCTGTGACCCTAATCTTTTGTGACATATCACAACAATTTGATGACCTTTAATGAGAATTAATAGAATGAGAATTAATCTATTATCAACTGCTTAATCATTACCAGGGTCATGGGAATGATGAAGCCCATCCCAGGCAAGGGTGGAGTTACACCTTCACCAGTTCGCCAGTCATCACAGGGTCAATTCGCAAGTCTATATAGTCAATTTGTGAAGCACGAACCAGTGATAAGTACCAGCGATCATCTTGTTATAAAGGCACAAGTTTTGACATCATTTACCCGTGTGGCCCCATTGGTTATATAACAAACGTAATGTATAAGAGACAATGACAGAGCGAGCAACAGTAATGTGAGGTGTTGTTAGGTCAGGTCCTCTTTGTATACAAGCCTCCTCAGCCCCTTCAAGGCCCCACACATCTGCTCTTAGAAGCATTGTACTGTAGCCGTGTCCCTCATTCTAACCCTGCCTCACATGCAGCAACATTCCTGGAATCAACGTCGGCCCTTCCCTCACTCTCTGAAAGTATGCATCTGACAGAATAGAGGGCTGACCTCAGCCCTTTTCAAAAGGCTCTGCTAATCCAGCATTCTAAACTCAATTACAGAGTGTCCCGGGGTTCAGACTCCCTCACCTGTCATCTGTCACGATGACAAGACACGCTCAGATCTCAGCAAAAAAATCTCGTGCTGCTCAATAGGGAAGCGTGATGCTGAGAGAGGTGTAAAGGAGCATTTCATTCCTTTCTACATAAGTGAGCAATGAAATCGAGTGCTCACAGTTTATCTGATGCATCTATCGCCAGTTTGGTCTTATCTGTGTTGAAAGGTCACACCAAAAAGAAGTACAAGCAACCCGTGTTTATCCATTAATAGGGGTGTGGTAATGATATCAGCTGGTTTACTTTGTATGTTGGATACTCCACTAATCTCAGCCTCTCACTCTCTCTTCCTCTTACTCCCTCTCTCGCCTGGCATGTAGTGTAAAGGCAGGAAGGAGAGAGATTCACCAGTGGCTCATTAAAGCTATTAAGGAGCAGCACACAGACAGGATGCTGGGTAGTGAATAGAGGAAAGCAGGGCAGGGCTGAGGACACTGTTAGCCCCCCGTTGCACACACACACAAATGCAAGCGCACACAAACGCACACACACACACATACACACAGTCACAGAACGTTATCTTCTCCACACAGGACTTCCTATGGCCCCACACATATTGAAACTTGCCTCAGCTCCTAACTCTGCCAACTCATGTCTCACACCCCTCTGACCTGAGTGTGTGATGAAGTGACCGGGCGATAACGCATTTTTCACTCTGCTGTTCTCACTATCTCTTTGTCTGGTGCCTTATCTCTCACTTGCTCTGTTTGTTTTTACATCTCTCTGCCCTTTTCCACCTCGTGCTCTTCGCTCTCCTTTGATAGTTGCCATCTTTCTTGGCACAGCGTGTACAGTGATATACCGGAAAAGCCTCTATAAAAGTAAAAAAAAAAAAAAGTAAGAGTACAGAGAGTGGCGTATTGTCGGGGGCTTGTGGGTCACACAGACAAAAAAAAAAAAGAAAAAAGATGTGCTGAGCTGGGATCCTGACTCTGTGGCGTCAAACAGAAGCTCCACCTGAATGTGACCGGAGCTTGGAGAGGTTAAAGACAGATATTATAACACTGTGACTTTAGTCGGATTTGATTGAAAACCTTATCAGTCTAGCATTGGTTTTGTGTTAGGATATTTTCTAGATCTTATCTGTAAACAAATAATAAAAGGAAACAGATTAGAGGTAGCGCTTGAAAATAATGTTGGTCGGTTGAAAGCACGTAACAACAGCAGCACACTTATAATAAAATAAAATAAATCTGCATTGCTGTTCACTGTTAAACATTTTGATACTTAGGCATAACAAGGAAATCCAAGAACAAGGAACTGTACCTACAGACAGACACACCACTACACAAGTTGAGCTGCCAATTAGAAGTGACTCAGAGGATTACTGTCGTACGAGTCCATTTTTCAAAGGAAACTCTTACGCACTACTGCAGACTCATTGACCTCTGGAAGGGGAAGAGGTTTGCAGCAATCAAACAATGCATTTTTAATATTCTGTCTCGACGTGGGGTTTTCCTCTACACGCTGTATCAGAATTTTATTACGAAACACTTTCTATTTTCCTTCAAAATCCATTGTTCTTCCATTTTATTCTCAGTAACATTATCGGTTTAATGGCAAGCTCCACAACTTTTTTTTTTCATTTTTAAACTATCAAAACTCAGAGGACACTAAGTCTCTCCAAGTCACTTGACTTCCCTGACCCTGTTAGTGTTTGGAAGCTCTACTGTAACACTTGAGTTAAGAGTCATTTTGGGCCAGTTTCGACAAAAGGAGCGGAGCAGGCAGTGGTTGGTAGTGGAATGGATGAGTCGTCCGCTGCCAAAAGACAAATATAAATATAGTGATGTCTATAATAGTAACTATGTATCAGCTTTTCTTCTCTGCTTGAATTTACTATATTTATGTGTGTTGCAATAGGCAGTGATCCCAGGAGACAGTACTGTATGTAAGAAATGAAACATAGCTATCTCCTGCCCTCAGAAAAGCCCAGAAAAGACTGGAACTTCCCTGCTGGTTTTGGACGTATCTCCCTGTGAATGTAACTCGGAATTAGACTACTTCTCACTCCATTTATAAAGTCAATAAACATTTCCCTAAAGACTTTTACAGTTTGCTGTCCTGCATTTGCTCTGTCCAATAAAACACATCCTTCATTTTGTATATAATCTATAATCTATGTCCAATCTAGAGGAGATATATGACAGCATGATTGACAGACAGGTCCAGTTGGCATCTGGCGATGTTGGCAACGTCACTGTCGTCACTTGAAAGCCTTGTGTAATCTGTTTCCTATAGATTTCTGATGACAGTTGTTCACAACTTTTAGTAACAGACAGGAAGCACACATTGATTTAAATGTAAACAAAGTTGTTCTACGGCCCAGCAAAGTTTTATTTAATTTTAAATATACACTAGTGTAAAATGACCTTATAACCAGCTGACAAGTTTTGAACCTGAATTCGTCCACTGTAACTCCACCACTACTTACACATGCATGAATATGCTGAATAGAAAATAGGGGAAAAACACCAAAGTGATTCAGAGCGAGATTATTCTTTTTACGTCATTGTCTTCACAAAGGTCAGTATCCAGGCTCTGAATAAATAAGGGAGTATTAATGTGGTTAGATAGTGGCTGATAACCAAAAAAAAATCCACATAAAATACAATGGTCTCACTATGAAGACAAAAGCCAAAATGTTACAGTTCAAATGAATAAGCCTGACCCCCTAAAGGCGGCCACAACCACTTAACATAACAAGTATTTTAATAAATAAAAAAAACAGGATACAAATAAAACCGAAAAGGTCAGTGCCTCCCAGTAATAGAATATATGCTCGAGCACTGTGAGAAAAATGTAAAAAATGTAGCGAACGACACAAAACTCGATAAGCCATTAATTGTGAGGTCTGTGCTGCATTGAGAACACGTCAGCATTGACAATGAAAACACCATCCACAGGACATCTCTCACCGCAGTCACCACAATCATTTCACTAAGTGATAAGTTTGCCTCTTGTCATGGTCTCATTTCCTCTTTCTAAAATTAGCGAACATGTTTCCTTTTATCCAGTACTTATATGGCAACCGCTTACAAATGACTGGACATGAAGACTCATTCCAAAGCTATTTGTCAAATGGCTAAATCAGTGCAATATGTGGCTCCTTGGTCTGTTTTCAAAGATTATTGGTCTGGAAAATGTTGTCACAAGCTCAGGCAGCATTCCTAGCTACTACTGTATCAAACCCTCACTGGAGTAAAGGCTCTAAATTTTGCAAACTGACCTGAATATTGCTTTTTTTTCCTGAGTTTGTGCTTCATCATCTTCCATGCCAACGAGGACCTGACTGAGCAGAATATCCCTCCTGGGAAATCTGGTGTGGTTTGCAGCTGGATGCAGGTGATGGGGAGCAGCTTCATGAGCAGAACTGCAACAGGAACTTTCTTCAGAGCTGACAAAACAATGAAGAATGTCAGTGGTGAAACTTAATAGTACAAAAGAGAACAGAGTGGTAGGATGTACGAGGGGATTCAACGTGTCTGAAATTACAACAGTATCCTTAAAACAAGGTCCGCTGCACAATCATGTCTTTATCTCATTAGTTTGGAAGGAAATTTACTAATGAAATGGTTGTAAAACAGTGGTGGTGACCAGTTTACACTTGGTTTGATGGCTGTTTGTTTGAGCCTCACAACAACTTCCTTCCTTCAAATCATGCAAAGCACAGGTTTCCTCTACAGTAAGGTCTTGTTGAGGACATATTCAGCTTGTGGTTAGTCCATAGAAGTAATATTTTTGTATTTTTAAAAATTTCAATACATGCTGGGCAACTAAATTGGACCGTTGTTACTCTTGTTATTTGTTTATTCAATGGTTGTAATGTTATATTATATTTCCAATGTGGCTTTTAGTTTTAAAGGAACTAATGTTTATTGACAACATTATGCAGCATTTGAAATGTTGAAAAAATTAAGAATGAAAAAGTTCTAAAGTCAGCTGCTGCATTTTCAGTGCCTGCAGACCTACGGTATACCAACAAATGTGGATTAAAATGCAGCTGTTACAACATGATCCCTAACATTACTCAGCGTCTTCTTCAGGTTTGGCCGCTCCTGACACCCTCCTCCTCAGACAGACAGGAGGCAGCAGAGAGCCATGAGCCAGCAGCACAAGAAGCTGCAGCAGCAGCTAACGGCTTCGGGGTCCAGGGCAACACAATAAAATGTAAGTGTCTTTTAATCCATGCCAACTCCATCTTTGTGTCACTTCTCGGTGCAGTGCGTACAGATTTCAGACTGGAGCAGAAGGGACACATGGACGCAGTGAAGGGAGGAGACAGTGAAGGACAGAAGGTTTGGAGGTGAACAGATACAGGCCTGACATCATCAGGTAAGAGCTTTACATGATTGAACCAAATAAAGCCTCAAAGGAAAAATGCATTAATTTAATCAAAGGTTCATTTAAATTTGAATTAAGTATTGCTTATTTACGTATAAAGAGGACAATAGACATGGATGAACATAGTGACGTAAATACAACTACAGCCAGAGCTTACGTTCTATTTTCATTCCCATGGCAGCAACATACAGTATGATGACAAAAAATACAAAACTAGCAGCAGAACTAGATTAAAGGTCAAAATAATAATACAAAAAGTGTCAGAATTCAGGTTTTTTAAGTGCAAAGTGCAGAAATATGCTGATAAATTCATATAAAAATCTGACTCTACTTCCAGTTCTATGAGTTCAGTTTCATAGACTCTGCCTGTAAATCATTGTTTAATTGTGTCTCGCCCACAACGGGGACGCAGCACATGTTTGGTCAGGACTCTGTGGTGTGGTGTCAGCGTTCTGGCACAGGGGAGTGATTTAAAGGGGCATGGCGTGTATGTCATGCCCCCATGCCTCCCTGTTCCAGTCTGCCCTGAGAGTGTGTGCAAACAAATAAAGTGCCAGGGCCTTTTTTAATTAGCTCCACGGTGGTGATTGACAGCCCATAGTGTTAGCGATAGCACAGTAACCAGCTATTACTCTAAATATTTGGTAGGTTGCACAGCTGAGACCCTAAGCGTGAGCCCTCCGGAGGCACGTTAGCTGGTGGAAAATTGACAAAGTGACAAAACAAATTGAATTCTGTTGGTAATGTCAGTTCTAGTCAAAGCATCTCAAACACTCCACTCCATACAACTAAGGTACTTTTTTTTTAATTTTGCTGAAATTTGCTTTGGCAGGCCTTCTGTTCAGTGGCCCTTCAATCAAGGACATGATTTATGATCAAGCAAAAAAAAAGGTAAGAGAGTATTTTGAAGGACACGACCTTTGACTTTTTCAGGTTCAAATCTTAACGGTTTATAAGATTTATTGTGTGTCAGAGGATTTGTACGTCTGACACTTGAACACAACGTCAATGTGACTTAAAGGAAGAAAAACAATGTTTCAATTATAGAAGGTCAGACATTATTTTACATCTCTGTAACTAAGCTATAAATCGAATTTTTATTTGAAAATTAAAGTAATAAAATTTTAATATCCTCATCACAGAGCCAGATGTGATGGGAAATCTTTTAATTTTTAAAATACAATTTTCCTAGAGTGTAATAATTCAGTTCCAACCAATCAATAAAAAGGAGCAAATAGGGATAAATGACTGTGAAGTAAAAAGACAAACGTACCGTATATATGTTGACATAAAAAACAGAGATTTTTTGACAATGTCATTTTGATAACAAATTAAAAAAAAAAAAAATTTTTAAATCTTACTTAGTAAAAAACAAATGTTTAGACAGTCCGTAAAAACTGAAGGTTTTGGCATCACAACACAAGAGAGCCAGGGGAAAATTGAAGAATACAAATTCCATCACGTGCTAGATATCACATTTCACTTGTCTGGATTTTATGCAAACCCCTCTGTGATTAACACTTTACTGCTTCCAATTAATAAATCAGCAGTTTCCACGACTACCCAAAATCCCTTTTCTTTATTTTTAATGTGAATGAATTTGTTAAAAATGAAAAAACAAAAAAGCTGTTGAGCCGTCGTCTTCACTTCCCACTGCTGTTGTGTTTTGTTTTGCCCCTGCAGGACGAGTAACTACATGTTGATTCCTGACCTTTTCCCACGCTGTACAATTGGTAAGCCAATCAATAATCCTGTATTATCACAGTTATTTTTAAAGGGGGGGGGGGGGGGGGGGGGTGTATAGATGGAAGATAAAGCAAACTCATGATGCAGAGGGTTTTTTAGGGGCTGATTTAATGATTAACCAACATTTAATACATCAATCAATGGCATGACTGCTCTTCTCCTACCCTGATCATGACCTGAGATTTTTGTGTTCATGTCCGTGAAAGTCATTATTTACAGTGCGACTGTGTGAGGGCATATCTGACACTGATGGCTCATGCGTTTATTTAATGCCGACTAAATGACGGGGTTCGGGCCTGGAGCTTCCTCTGCTCTTAAAATGTAATTATAGGGGGTTTTCCTTTCCTGCACGGCCCTCTGACAACTCTCTCTTTTCATGATACCCTGATTCATGATCGAGTGCAAACACTTACCAAATTACACATCATACTTGACATAGTTGCCAGGTAAAATGTTAGTTGGTTCTTTCATTTGTTTTTTAAATTAAAATAAATTAAATGTTTACTTTCCTCTGTTATGATCAAGTATAAAATCACATCATAACATCAGTTAACATCAGTTAACGCTTTATTGTTGATAATTAATGTATCATCAAACTGATTGAACACTGGCATGCAAAAATATTAGGATCAAGTTTATTTTAAATAATACTGTGCTGTTTTTTTACCTTCTTTTAAAATCTTTAAATTTCAAGAATTACTACAATTTTCCCTGATAAATTAACTGTAACTCAATCAAAAGCAAAAGACACATGTATTATATAACAAAATAAAACCCTATTGAAATTAACAGGATAATTTATACTAAAAACTATAAAATGGAAAACATTTAGTTCCTATTTTTATACTTAATCACTAAAATAATATACTATTTGCATGACTGGTAAACAAAAAATATTTTTTATAACATCATTTTATATAATATAATTTTACATAACATAGAAAAAAATTAGAAGATTAATTATCAGTGGATTTAATTATGTTACAATATAAATAATTCGAAAGCCATGACACTGTAACACAGACAGTGTAACACAAAGTAAAAGTTAAAAATCAAATGTTTAAGATTTTGAAAATTGTTGCTTTTTAACGCTTTTGCCTGAATTTTTTATTACTACATCTTGATATATTTCAATTTTAATTAACCACATTAAACATCGCTTCCTGTGGCAACAAGTCAAAGTCAAAGAAATGTAAATATTTGAAAAGTTAAACAAAATTAAACCCAACATTTTTGGAGTATTTATTAGCACTTGGAGAACCAGAAATGTATATGTAGAAATATTTATGCATGTCCAGTACGGATTGTCACCTTAACGCTTTGAACAAATAAATGTACAAAACTACAGCTTTTACAAAGGCTTCCAGGAATAATACATCTCTCAGCCAGTTCAAGGGTTAGGATTATTCTGCTGCTTTCATTCCGTTTATTTAGTCTGCTGTTCATCCTCAAAGTTTCCTTACTTTAGTGCAACGCATGGCTGAGGAAGTAAAACACCCCAGGCTCACAGCGACAGAAAAAAAAAAAAGAAAAAAAAAAACAACCCTGAATTAATTATTTTTGTACAGCTATGATTCTTGCCATTCGGATCCTTCCACTGCTGAAATCAAAGAGTGACAATGAACAGCTGACTTTCTATGAAGTGACCATTTGAACCCATGTACTATTAAATTAATAAGTTAATCAGTTTGTGTAGTACTAATATTTAAAAAAAAAAGTCTGGCCAAAAGGTTCTAATCTGTCCGTACATGAAGAGACAACTCCTCAAAAACTACTGTTACAGGGAGGTTTTAGGGAATATTATTTACATATTGTCATAACAACTGGAAAGCATTGAGTGTATTATATTTAATAATCTAACAAACCCAATTATTTAATTGGTCCACACATGTAAAATAAATAGACATAACAAAAAAAAGTCCAACCATATTAAACCAATAAATCAAACACTAGGCAACGAAACAAACGTTCAAATAAAAATAATTCAGATCAAAGAGCAGATTTCACCCAGTGACTGTTGTTGATTTGACACACGTCTAATTTGTATATTTAGTACGTCTGCAACAGGAAGACAGAAAAAATCACTGATGGCAATATTATTTGGACGGCGGTGTCCAAATGTGTTTTACTGCTTTGTTGTAAATGAACAGAAGTAAATAAAGATGTTGACAACTGTTGCCTTTGTGTCCCTCCGTGAAATTGTGTGTTTGTGCGTTTCCCGGCACGTCACAGAGAGTTATAGAAAAGAGTGAGAGGTCGGAGCGGGAGTGTCAGCGGGCAGGCTGGATTTACGAGGCTGTGTAATGAAGCATCTCTGACACAGACAGACTAAACAAAGACTGTGTTGGCACCCCCCCCCCCCCTTCACATACACACACACATACTCACACACATGAGAACTGTAATTAATATGAATGAATATTCCACTAAATTATATTTGTACCCATTCTCCAAACATTGTGTGTATATTGGCTGCATTCAGCTAAACACTCTCTTATTGGATTAAAACAAGTTTTGACAAAGTAGTTACACAACAGTTTACACTGAAGAAAACTGTCCTTAACACAGACGTGTAATGAAACAAGAGTGGACGAAAAGACGCCTTTAGAACGTTTCTTTAGAACCCAGAGCACGTCACGCCTGTTCAGTAAAACCAGTTACAGAAGATCAGCGTGAGGTTGACAAAGTGTAATAACAAAAACCACAAATATGATCAGGTATTAAAGTGCCAGAATTAGTCAGTACTGAATAATCATTACAGTGTTTCACTGTTGCTTTAGGCCATATATTCCATTTTAATAGTATAAAATATTTGACATGACAGGGATTATCTACATCTTATTAACCTCAGGAATCTTTTCAGATTTTATTGTGATATAGTTGGTATCCGCGTGGAAACTAAATTCAAGTGTGACTCCGGTCCTCTCAGACTCCTGAAGTGTTCCTTTCACTCTGTCTCTTCTTGTTTTTTCCAACAGAAACCAACCCATTATTGTCAGGTGACGTGGAGAACACGTCGTACTGAACTTGGTGATATGGGAGAATGAACTTGCATAAAAATTATTTTCTCTCTTGCTCCTCCAGCTCTGTTTTGACTTGCATGCCATCTCTGTGACTGCATCTGAAGTGCTGACACCCCTGGAGTGGATTCTGGGCATTCCAAGCGAGGAGATGGCTTTGAAAGGACAGATGTTCCCGGGGTTAACCTGCCTCCTGCTCCAACCACTACCCCTGCTTCCATTGTATATTTGTTCTTGCTCTATAAATAACTGCTTGGTAACTGGGAGAAAAATGTGACTGATGTGCGGCTGACCCCCAGGCTTCTCATCTTTGAGGGCTGGAGGGATGTTAAAGACGCAGGAGAGAAGTTGGTTGATACAGTAACGGTAGATGGACTCGGGCGAGGGGACGTCGTGAACACACCCTTTTCTGTCCACATAAGGACTAGTCTGGATGTCTGGCCTGGCTCTGCTGTCTTATGTAACAGCAGTGTGTAGTCTTGGCAGATGAGGCGTGAGGGCTTTAGCCAGCTCAGCCGCATAATCCAAAAATATATTGGCCATATTCACAGGGGAATATACACTTATTTGCTATTCTTCTGAAAATTTCACAATTGATGCTTACTGGAAAAGTAGGTGGGGGCGAATTAATACTACCCAGCAGCCCCTCTGCACGCCTGCAATATGGACACTTTTTTTTTTTTAGTTTAAAATGAATTGTCTCGATTTTATCACTGGGTCACAGTTTTGATTTTTTTTTTTTTTTTGTCAACGCCACTATGACTGCAGTGTGTTTGCCCACTTGCTGCGGCTGGAGGGATGAATGGGTGATTGTTTGGAGGCCTGGTGATGACTCTTCTGGGACTCATCATTTCGCAGAGCCTCCTGGAACATCAGGTCATGGCTAACCAGACTCTGAAGCTACAGTCTTACACCATACTGCTGACTTTGCCGCAGTTCTAGACCTCCAGGACTCACAGCTGGGTCCCTTAAAAAAATAAAAATTAAAAAAAAAAAATCCGGGTGAAGAAACATTGAATCTTCTCTGTCTTCTTGCCCTGTATTTGATCTCGGAGAATGTGCAGATATCAAAAGCTGTGTTTTTTTTTTCACTTGATAAGTCCATCCTTGCCAAAGACCCTGGAAACCATATTAAACCCTGCGTTCCATATTTTCAACCAAAGGGCCTCTTTAGCTGGAGACTTTTTCCAAAATTTCCACTATTCCCTGTCTCCCTTTCTTCCCTTCTTCTTTTTCCTTCTCAGCTCTGGTCCGCTGTCTCTCCCATGCTCACACACATCTTTATTTTCACCTCTCCCCTCCAGCACTGCTATATTGTGTTGTATCAGTTACAGCTGACCAGCAGTCATGTAGGTCTGCGGGACATTTCAGATCACAGAGGGGCAGCTAGCTCACTCAGCGCCTCGAGCCTGCTCTATAATCCAGTCCCAGGTCCTGCTGAGGCCTTGTCCCAGGCAGGGCAGAGAGACACCTGGCCAAACCGCAGAAACACTTCCAGCTGCAGACTGCCTGATGCTCACCACGGAGAGAATTCAGGCCAAAGGTGGAGGAGCTCACCAAGAACTGCAGCGCTGCCAGACATTTCTCTGGGCTTTAGTGCTTTTCAGGTTTATTGTAGTCCCCGGCACCAAGCATCTGTTCATAACGTTTGAGGTCGTTTAGAGCAAATTTTTACCTTGTTAAAAAACTTTACACTGTGTCACAATAAAACAACCCCCGCCCCCTAAACGGAAAACATATTACAGCTCTGCGGAGAGAAAGTGGGAGAACACAGGAGGCAGAGAGAACAACAGCTCGCTTTTCTCTCTGGCCAGTTGACATGAAAGACCACATTATGTCTGAGATTAGAGGCAATTACTCTGGGAGTGTGCTTTAAAACCGTTGTTTGCCAACATGACAGGAGGGAGCAGGACTGTAATTTGATGAGGGGGCAGTGTGAGTGAGAAACTCTGCATGGTGAGCCTCCAGCAGAGACAGAGAGGGAGAGAGAGAGAGGGAGAGGGAAAAGAGAGAAAGTCAGAGGTGGAAGGATTAAAGAGAGGGAGGAAGCTTGTTTTAGAAACTATAACCAAGAAATGAAATGTAAACATGACTATTCTTAATTTGAAAATATAAAAAACACAGTCATCTGCCAGTGTAAAAACCTTTAAGTTTGGTCACAACATTTTTTACTCACCTTTCAAGTGCTTTTAAGTGCTCAGGATCCTTCTGAGAGTAAGTGTTTACTGGTAGGAAACCGTCCCAGTAGGAGGCAGTAATGCAACCTAAATGATTACAGCTGCCATTCAAACACAAAGAGGAAAAACTTAGTGACAAGGAAGCAGGAAGTATAAGCTTCAAGACACAGAGTTAAAATTGTCAGTTATATTTTTTTTATAATTATAATTATATATATTATAATAATAATTACATTTGTGAAAAAACATTTAAGAGATAATTCCATTGCATTACATGTTACATGTGCTTGTTGGATTTGATTTATGATTTAATCACAGAGTACAAGAGACAATGGTCCATTTAACACACATCACCCAGTTTGGACACCATGTCCATATCCATAAGCTTCATGTTACGATTAGAAACGTAAGGGTAAAGCAGGGAGGACGCTAATGCAGCACCTGAGAGAAGAAGATCAAAATACAGGGACCATGCAGGAACAAGCAACACATGATCGACAGGAACTCGCATGAGCATGTTCACAAACAACACAGTGACTACATACCATGACAATGAACCACACTGGACAATGACCCAACAAGGACTGAGTTTATTTCCGGGTCAGTAGGTGACACAAGTGAGACTAATGACCAAAGATCCCTGGACACAGGTGAGTGTGTTGACACTGATTAACACAGAGAAACGGAGAGGAAAGAAGGGAGGCAGACAGACCTCAGCCTTACTGCTGATTGGCTGCTGCCTCGCTGGATGAATCAACATAGGGAGTACATTCACACTCCATACATATCAATTACAACTGGCAATCATTTTGCTGTAAGGCAGGAACATTAACTAGACTTCAACATTTATTTTAATCATTATTTTAAAATAGTAAAAATCCAACTGCACTTAATTCAATTAATATGGCATTTCAAATTTAGTTTTAGCATCCCCTATAGGGAAGGTAGAAACAGCATACTGCTGCAAAAGATTATATTAAATAATTAATCACTAGGTTATTCGAGTACTCCTCATCATCATCAGCAGCCAATTTTTATGAGTTTTTCTGCTGCTCCGGATGTACTTTCATCTGCAGCGTATGTTTGAAATAATAATTGAAAAGCCCTCCATTGTTTAAGCATTTATACAAATTGTCAAATAGTACAATTGTCCGGGTTCATTCAAATGTCACATATACTGTAAACATGTGACTCCAGACTCAACCTGTGGCCAAACAAAGGCATCACACCACACCTTCCAGACGTGACATCTTCACCATTCTAGCTGGGTGCATTGTTCGAACACACTACGAGTTTTCAGGACAGGAAGCAAGCAGCTTGTTCCAGACCGACTAGCAGAATGGAACACATCTTTATTTGAGGGAAGTCATTCCGTTGATATATAAAACACCAAAGCAAAGTTTCCTTCCCCTGCGCTTTCCTGGTGCTATCCCCTTCAAAAGGACACAATCCTTTATGCTGGTCTCACATGCACACCCGGGACCAGAAGAAAAACAAACAGAGACCATTTCAATATCAACCAAACTGCCTTCTGTTTGAATGGAGGGGGCTACCGCAGGACTCGGCCGGGGCTCCTCCAGCATGCTGGAGAGACGTGCAGAGCGCTTTGAACCGCAGATTAGGAGCAAAGTGTGGGACACAACGTTGCTGTGAAAAGAAAACCTTTATTGTTTTCATTCCTGCAGGTAGACTGTGAAAATAAATATACTTTATACATTCAAACTGTTTACCCCGGAAACAGAACCCCACCAGAGACTCTTGAAAACACTGACCACTGGCTTTGGGTATTTGATTTGAGGTGACATGTTTAGCATATTTAAATAAATCAAGGGTTCGGGAATAAACATAAAAATAAACATGACACACACATTAGTGGATTAGTGGATCTACCTGGAGGTTGAGGGGTCTAAACCCAAATGATTTTGGTCTAAATGGCTTAAATGAAAAGGATACTGGGAAATAAATTATATATATATTTTTGATGTCATTCATATTTTTCTAAGTTTCAAATGTTATTAGACAAATATGAGGACAAAAAGATAGAAAAAGGACAGATGTCATCATAATGGAAGATGTCCAGTTTTAATGTCATCTTATGGCTTGTCTCTCAGGTGACTAAGACAGTGAGCTGTATTATATTCAGATTCTTCCCAAGTAATAATAATAATAAAAACACTTTTGACTTCCTCGTTGTAGCATCAAAGCTAAAGCTCATGAACTCCCTGTGGCTAACAAGGATTAAAGTGGGCATGAGTTTGAATGTGACTAAAAAGTCGGCGGGCCACATGGGGTTACCATTTGCCCTTTACCCACATTTGGGGGATTTCTGATGGTTTGGAATCTGTAAATAAATCCATATAATCCCAGATTTTCAGTGCACTTTACATGAACGCAGATTAATCACAGAACTGCTGACTCTGTTGTTTATCAGCAAGGAAATCATACAATTCTAATTTTTTTTTTACCTCTATAGCTCTATTTTCTCATTGGGGGAGAGAGAGTGTGTGTGTGTGTGAGAGAGAGAGGACCACCTATTGAAGTGAAATCTTAGGCGTGATGGATGGGAGGTAGTTGCAGGGGGAATGAAGGCGCATACACCCCAGGGGAGAGGGATGATGAACATGTGGGGGGAGTTCACTAAATCTCCCCTCACACCTCTCACTAAGGCTGGATTGGATGAAGACCTCCCATGCGGTCTGACTCGGCGTTTGATTGACTTCATTCTTGTAACTATGACCTGTTTTTCTTCAGGTTTCCATTTTTTTCAGCCTCTTTGTTACAGTGAGAAAAAGTCGTTTTTGGAAATTTGTGAGATGAAGTAACAGAAAGATTTCTTCTGACAATTGTCCGTTAATGGCTGTTTTAGTCATGCTTTTTTTCCGAAAAAATATGTGGCAGATGAAAGGCAGCAATAGTTCATGAGAGGTAGTGATGAGTGGACTAGTCAACGCCCGACTCACCCTTTTGAAAGCTATTCCCAAACTCGTTAACCCGCATGGTCCTGAAAAGGGGTGAGTATTGAGTTGTAGCCTTAATGGTATTTAGGACTGAACAATGACAAAGTCATTTTTTTAAACTTTGAAAACTTTTTTTTTATTTTCTAGAAACTGTATCCGTTTTATTAATAAATGGTTTATTTGGTTTAGGAAGTTGAAGAAAAGTATCACATCACAAAACCCACAAAGTCCACAAGTTTAACAAGACAAATTAAATGATCTTAGTTGGAACTACATTGTTTTTACTGGAATAGCAAAAATTAAAATAGTATTGCTGGGGTAAAAGCATGCTTACAGCAGAGTAAGGGAAGTATCAGTGATCAGTGATGAGGAATTAATACAAAAATATGTAGAAAAACAACACAAAGCTAATGTAACACCATCAGTCAAATCACCTGACAAATAACAGCTGCTGAAGTCACCTAGTTGAATTTTATGTGTAAACCTGTATTCACGTTTGAAGACAATAAAGGCAAATGGAGAGGCTGCAGCATTTGTGGTTAGCGCCTGGTGTGCAGAGGAATTACTGCTGTAGTAGTTTGCCTGCCTTTAACTGTCAGGAAATGACCCATAATCTGCAAGCGTTTGACTGCTGCAGCATTCCTGTGAAATGACACAAGTTGAGGTAGATTAGGGGTTGGGTAATTAGCTCATTAGTCAACATAAACACATGGCAGGGCTCCCCCCATTTCTGCCCTCACTTCCCCCTCCATCAACGCCCACAGCTGCTAAGCTCTCGCAAACATATGCACGCATACCTGCACGAATGCATATACAGACACACACGCTGCACCCAGGTCACTCCATCATTTAACCCAGTCCTTTCTTCTGGACTTCTTCAGAATTTTTTTATAATCTACAATACCTTCTTTTCTGTATAGTTTTGCTTTGCCCCAGACAAGCCATTCTTTCATATTGTAGCCCTGGGGGCTGAGGGCCACTTTTCACCAGCACCTTATAGCTTATCAGAGCACTTTATCAGCCTGAGGGATAGAGATGAGGGTTAAAGCTCTTCACTCCTGTGCTCTGCAGCTCATAAAACCAGCAGGCTGTCAGCAAACAAGTATCTGTAATCTGGGGCTCCCAAACGTGTGCCTCATGACAAAGAGAAAAGCTCCAGGGGTCATGTCTCTCGGTGTGTGTGTTACGGTGTGTGTATTTGTGCATGAAAACACAGAGCATCCTTTGTACGGAGAGGTAAGCCGGTCCCCACACAGCCTCCCTTGTTGCTCCGAGGACAGATGCTGAACACAGAGACCTGGTCGGCCCTTCACACCTACTAAATGCAGCAGGAGGCCTCAACTTTCTCCCCTCACTTCATTTTCAGGACCCTCTCTTCACCTCCCTCCCCTCTTGACCGCCAGCCCCAAAATCAACATAATACTCTCTTTCATCTGTGCCTCACAAAACATATTAAATATTTCACAAACTTTATCAAAGAGGTGTTGAAATCGTCATATTCCTGGTTTACTCTTCCGCCACATCGATAAAAACCTCTCACCTTTGATTTTTCCAAACCTTTGGAGCAGTGTTGCACCACCTTGGATTTCTAGTCACAGGCCACTTTTCATTTCAGAACAGAACTGGGTGTGTTTGCCTCAATGCCATTTGAAACACAGAGCCTGTTTGATGGTGTTCAGCGGCCGATGTGAATGAGTTTTTGTGCAGAGCTTTACTGTACGGGGTTTGAAATGAGCCAGGTCACTCATATCCCGGTCACGAGGTGCCTGACAGGCAGATGGATGTCGGTGTAAGCGAGAGAGAATGTTGTACAGGAAATCAATCAAGTGCGGTACGAGTCAAATCCAAGTTGAGATACAGTCATTCAATTGACAACATGGCCGATGGCTCCATCCATCATTGCCCAAGAGACTCTCAGCAGAGGATCACACGTCATCATCATTTTCTGCTTAATTTGGAGAAGAAAAACAAACGCAGCCCTTCTCTCGGTTTAGCAGTGTTTTGTGTGTGTGTGTGTGTGTGTGTGCACGCGAGTTTGTGTGGGTGTATGCACGTGCGCTCTTGACAGATTGAGCAACTGAAAATTTTGCTCCAGGTGCTATGAAGCTACGTCGGTTTCCAAAATCTCAGTCAAGTGTGAAGGGTTAACGTGCAGAGACACAGGTCGCTCCTTGAGTTGGTTGACTATCATTACCATAGTGACTGAAGGAGTGGAAAGGATAATGCGAAATGTCTGTCACAATGTTGATGCGAACGTGCAGCCCTGTCTTGGTGTCATGGTGTACTGGGTGTTGGAGGTGAAACACAAAAACAATTGTCTGTTCATCACTAAACACACAGTATGAGCAACTATATATTTATATTTAAATTCAATTAAATAAGATGATATATTTTACCAAGACGACAAGAATTATAAAAAAAAGTTATAAAGTATGATTTGTGGACATTTTAAGATCTTTTCTTCTTTTGTTGTTTTACAAAGGTAAATAAAAGCCAAAAAACCAGAGTTATCCAAAAAACTGTATTTTTTTTTCTAAGTTTGAACTTTTACTGGCTTCATTTGAATTTAACTTCTGGCCATTTATGATATTTATATCTATATTCTGAGTTTTCTCTAATTTTCTGCTAAAAAATATGTTTTTAAACTTTGCAACTACTACGTTAGGGACTTTTCTTACTTTAGCATAACTATTTTTAGGATTATTTATAACTAGCAGTATAGGGCATTTAAAAAATATATAAGTTGTTCCTTTGAGGCAATTTGATTTTTTTTTTAACATTCTTACCTCAACAGTTCAGCTATTTTCCGACCAAGATCATCTTTTGGTACTCGTCGCTTTACATTTAATGTGCAATGTGAAAGAGATAACCCAAACCTATACATTTGAGTAACATCAACAACAGTGGCAAAGACAGACTCCGTCATAAAGAGGCCTTGGTGATGGAAAAGGCTGGCCGTTGCTCTTTGACAGTGAACCACAGCCTTATCAGACGTGATAAATTACAATGACACTCGAGTTATCTTAATGACTCTGTCTGTCTGCCCATCTGCCCTCTCCTTCCTCTCTGATTTCCCAGCACTTGGCCTTGCCCCTCCAGCCCCTCCTTAGAAAAATCCAGGACCTTTTACCTTCATATGCACAGGCCAGCATGTGAAAGTATGACCTAAAATCACACAGTTTGAAGTTATTTGCGATTTGCATAAGCTGTCAGCAGCAGCTGCCGATGACTCATGACAAATGAGGATAAAAACAGCCCGGTGTTTTGCTGTCTAGGAAACAAACCTGCTACCCACAAAAACACACCTGTCAAAAACTAAAGCGCTCCATTATGTTAACTGACACATCAAACCGTGTCGTCTATTTTGAGATTATTAATTGGCCTAAGCCTATTTTTCATCGCTGACGAGATGTGGCATATCTGTGTTTGCTTTTGTCTCCACAGAAGATGTGTTGTTACCACGGAAGGCTCAGCGACTATTCCCACTGTCTGTCCTGATCCTTGATGGCGAGCAGTTGGCATCCTGCAGTCTCATTTCCTTCTTTTAAGAGTGTATCCTTCCTTCTTTGACTCTAACTTCCTCCGCTCTAACACCCATTGTGCTGCCATTCCTTCACAGTTTGTACCCGTGCTTTACGTGGCCCTTGGACTTTGGCTTTCATTTGCTGAAGACAAATGGTTCCTGCAGACGCCCCCCAGCACCTGTCATACAGGGTGGCACTTTGAGGAATGTGGGTGAGAGGTGTCATTGACCATGGCTTTAAAAGACAACCTTAGGTATCAGTCCATGGAGAAGGTTGGTTGATGTTTATTTTTTTTCCTCCCTTTCCCTTGCTTTGTGATTGACAGGCAAGGGCAGGAGATGCTATTTCAGTTGACTATCAATATTATTGAGTTCATGGGGACAAGGACATTTGTTTCAACAACAGTTTCACAAATTACGATTTAATTTGTGATTCAAGTGAACGGGGAAAAAAAGAGTAAATAACAGTATTACTACGTGAGGACGAATAAAAGTACAAGGTTGGTGCAAGTGAAGTAGTAGTGACTAGTCAGTACCATTCTGTTTTCCAGGTTATTTAGTACTGTGAGTGCTATGGGAGTTATTCACATCAGAGGTGTGTGAGACGAGCAAACACTTTTTTTCCACCATAAAAATCCTTCAGACTGTAGCTGTAGCCATTTAAATTTAACTATTTGTACTTTGGTACATGTCTGCAGGTAATGAAGAGTTTAAGTCTTCATTCTTATGTATGACTCCACACTTAAATTTGGATAGGTAAACGACGACAGGTAAAAAGGTTTGAAGAAATGTAGAGTACACTCAGAGGGAAACTCACATGGATATTGTTATAAAGTATGTTACATTTTAAGAGTTTTGGCCTAAACCAGGACAAAAGCTACGTCCCAGTTATAAGAAGGACCGGCTGGGAACTCATGCACTGTTGTAATATTTTTTAACCGCATTTGAGCCTCAGTCCCAGTTTGCCGTAGTCTGTCTCACGTGAAACACCAATTAGGCGTGATGCAGGACAGAAATAAAGGCTGATGCACTTTGCTGAGACGAGCATTTGTTTTTCCTTCTCCCTCAATGTCAGAGCGGGTAACCGGTGTGCGGTCCAAGTATTCCAGTTGTAATGGTAGCTCAGTGTTCCGGGAACTCTGGGATAAAAAGTGAAAAAAACAAGGCGGTGAGGGTTTTCTGGGTAATAACTCTGTCTTTCTGTGTTGCAGTACAGGAGAGAGGAGGAACGTTTCCCTCTCCCTCTCCTGCTCTGTCTCCTTTATTTCAATTTTTTTCTGTTTTGGCAGGTTCCATAGCCTCCTGTCCACAGAAAGCATACTCTGCACATTCTGCAGACAAGGGTCTTCAGGGAGGAAATAGAAAGGAAATTGTGCAGAAAGTGTAAAAATCAGTCTCTCCTTCTCTCGTTCTCTACCTCTCTGTGGCTCACTTCACACAAAGAAAGACTCCTTGTTTCTCACATCACTTCTAATTACTAACATTTATTCCCTCAAGGGGCAAGTTAAGTCAAGTAGCTTTGGATCAACAAGGAACACAACCTATGATATCATTCACTCTACTCTAGAATCTGCTTGGAGGACATCTAAAACAATTACCTCATACGTGTTTGGTGGGTAATGAAGATTTAACGCCATGCTGCTTACAATCAGTACTTGTCCACTATTTTACGGATATTTTGCAAATTAATACCTGTTGATTTTTTATCTGTTACTCAGTGATTTGATATGAATGTTGAGAAACAAAGATATTGAAGAAAAGTTTAGAAAATTGTACAGATAAATGCTAATATCCACACTTTTGTGAGCGAGTTATCATTCCCTACCACATTGAAGTCTTGTTTCAGAGCCCAAGAATATAGTAAAGTAGATCAACATCAACAACAATATTTTGATGATCCCGTTACCAATATGTGGGTGGCAAATTCAGTCGAATAAAATTATGCAACAGACATGGGATTAAAATGTTCAAATTAATCATAAAAATGAAATTACTATTAAATTATTTCTTCGTCCATGTGGTAATTAATAGTAGATTATTAGTATTTTTTTAAACTTGATGTGGCATGAGTCTTAGGTAAGTAACAGATGTTGTTGTTGGAATTTGTGAAAATGAGTTTTTATTCTTTCTTACTATGCCATATCAGGAGAGAAATGTTCAACAGAGGTGTCTTCATTATGCTCAGTAACTACCTGTAGAGAGTTTGAAGTTGAAAATATCATCAGCCCAGGAACCAGGGTTAATAAAGCAAAGACAGACAGGAAGAGCTTCAAAGAGACTTCTAAGTAAATTTGGCGGTGGGGTGCCCTGCCACAAGGAACCACGTTTGGGATTGTATGAAAAGAAGCATGTCACCGGAGGGAAATGTGGTACGGCGTGTTCACTGTATCAAAAGAATCGAGGCTATCTGATAAATGAAAGGAGGATGGGAAGGTTGTAAAGTTCACAGTGTGGTCTGAGGAGGAAAGAAACCCCCGCTGTCACTGATTATTTTACTGCAGAGATTACTGTACAGTTGCAGTTGCCAGCAGCATCCTCATAGTAAGATCACACAAACGCACACCTCCACAAGCACATGCTCAAACAAACGCATCCAACAATGGGAGAGGATATCTATGTATCTGTCTATGCTATCTTCAACATGGGGTCTGTGGCCTTAGAGCATCCACAGAGGTAATGCGAAGGGTTGTATTTTTATTTTTTTTTTTGGTTAACCGTTGGTTAACAGTTTTCCATATGTTGCACTTTAGATGAAGAGAAAAATGTCTAACATGCCACAAAATAAATACATTTTCTGTGTCAAAAAAAAACAAAACTTCTACGAGACTTTTGTTTACTTATGCCGCTCGTTGCCATCTTAAATTCCTGAATTCAGGTCGGTGAGGTAGCTCCAGATTGGGAACTTCAGCTGAAGCGTCTAACTTGGAACATGATGTGTCAGACTTTCGAGCACAAATGGAATGCACCGTTAACCCCAAGTCTCTTCTGACAGTTTTGCTGGCAGCATGTGAATGTGAGTGAAAGACGTGTGATAAAAGAAGCGTTGCAAATAGCCACGCAAATAGTTGCGTACTTCGAGTGTGTGGGTGACTTGGTGTGAAAAGAGAATGGAATGTTGTGTAAAGGCACTCTGAAAGGTCAACAAGTGTAAAAAAAAAAGTGCTACGTAGGTACAGATCATTTATCACTGTTGTTGTGTGGCTGCAGCTAAAAGCATGTGAATAATTTGGGTCATTAGAAATTAAAAGTTTAGTAATTAAATTAAAGCTAATTATTTGCATTTATCCTGCAAATCTCTCTCTTTTAACAGAGGTCTTAGAAGTTTAAAATTCGTTTTGAAGTAGTATCCAGATGTGTGTGAACGCACTACTGCCATCAAATGTTAGTCAGTGGATCATCAGAATATAATAGGTACAATGCACTGCAGCGAACACATGTTTTTTGTGATGGTTTATGACAATACAAACTACCGCTACACAAACACCACTTCATCTGAACAGCCATACACTCCACAGGGTTCCTTTGAATGGACTGTTTAAAATGAACCTTTAAAGATTCTGGCTCATTTAGCATGAAATCAAAGGGGAAAAGTTAATTGGACAAGGTTGCTTGAAGGGAGTTATTTTCCCGGTTACAGAGACTTCACTGGCTAGACAAAACCTTCTACGCCAAATATCCTGTAACAGGCAGTTGGGGATTAATCTGTGTGCTGTGCCTTGACTTTGTTTGGCCTGACAGCCGGGGTAATAAAGCGTATGAATGGTCTAGATTCCACTACAGGTAGAGAACCCGAGGCCAGGAACCTTTCAGAGGCTCAGCTGATTACACGAGAACACTTCCACCGCTGGACTGGTAAAATAAACAAATACACCACAGAAACCCATCAGTTGTAATACGGCTGTGAGGCAGACTTGGAGGGCATGTTATTTTTCCTTCTTAAAAAGCAAAAAGAGAAACTATGAGAGGGCAGTAAAGATGGCGCTGTTTTGTATGTCAACAACAGGATATTCGTCTGTCAGGTGGTCAGCAGAGCAGACACGCTCTGTGGTCAAATATTCAAGGAGAGGAGGAGTCGAGGGCTGTGTTAGAATTGGAGAAGTGTTAATCAGGGAGAGGATATGGGCCTTCTGGCATGTACCTGATTACCACCAAATGGGCCAGCACCAGCAGCAACAGCTGGGCTCTTCAACAGTGGGGGAGCAGGGAGGGAGAGGGGGAGTTCTGAAGGTAGGGGGTAAGCACTGAAAGACGCTGCAGGCAGCCTGACTGCCCATGTCAGGGACTTTCCACAGTCGCCGTACTCCACTTGCTTTCACTTGTTTCTAAAATATCTTTGACATATTATGTGTTCAAGACAGAAAGGTCAATTGGTAAGCGTGCTGATGGGACTTGCAGACTGTTTAACCTCCTGTTCTTCTCTGGTGTCATCTGTGGTTTTGCCCCATCACAGATGCCCCACGTGTGCTGCTAACAGATCTTGTCAGTTCATTAATCACAGCTGCAGACGAAGAATGCTGTTACTCTCCCCCTGTGTGATTGGTCCTGACAGTGAGAGCGAGCCTGACTGTTAGGAGATTAAAAAGAGAAAAAAATCTGTTGAAGTTCATGACATCGCTCACCTCTCTCTGGCAAGTTTACGTACATGAATCAAGTCCGTGACATCTCTGATGAATTATGTATCTCTCCTTGTGTCCCACCTGTCATTTGTCATTGTCTATTTTGCTCTCTGCCAATTTTATTCCCATTCACTGATTTTCAGGTATCTTTTACTAGAGCGTACTGCCAAGTACTTTAACGCAGGTAAGTCAGAAAAAAGAGGTTTTTTTTCTGTTACTCATTGCTAAAATGTACTGAAAAACATATACAAATATTCATTTTTTTATGACACAGATGTGTCGCTGGATGATCTCATGATCATCACATATTAGAGTGTGTACCAGCTTCACACACTCACGTGTGTAATCAACAGGGAACCCGGAGCTCTGCCTGTGACCTCATAAAGATCAATGTGAGGCTTTCACAGCGAGAAAAGGAAATGTAACAATGTAACAATATGATTGTTTTGCACTTCCTCTAACATAAAAGACAAAAGTCTATTCTGAGCCTTAAAAGGCTCATGTCTTGTCTTATTTTAAACCTGTTTATTTCTAAAGGGGAATATTTAGCATATTTTTAGACTAAATAAAACGTGACAGGGCCTCGAAAAGGCTGAGGTCACGCACGTAGGTGCGGATGTTGCAAACACACACACACAGACACAAAGACACACACACGCGCGCTCGGTAATATACGTCTGCAACTGTCTGCGTGATGCAAAATATGGTATCACAAACATCCGGCTTAGAACTTTGCAATCATAAAGCGACCACATAAACACTTCCACCTGTGAGGCGATCCAGCATGTGATAATAGCTCTGAGTGCTCTTCATGTGCTGTGGAGCAGAGTGCAGTGGTTCATTCGGTCATGGCTGCCTGAGGCCAGGTGAACGTTTCTTTCCTGCTCTCCTTAGAAGCCGAGCAGGTGAGACAGGCAAAATCCACTTAAGATAAGTGGATTACGTAGCCTGTATTTTAAGCCTGGCAGTGACCGTATCCGTGTGATGAACAGACACACTAGGCAAATTCTGGTAAAAAAAAAAAAGAAAAAAAAGAAAGTGTTGCACAAAGCTGTGATTGCATGAGTTCTAATACATCAGATGTATTGTAATAATTACAAATAATTACAACTGGCAACTGACCTTACTGCTAATATCAAGGTTAAATGCATTATATACCATTGATTTAACAGGTAAAAGTCAGATTATTAATTTCCTAAACCCTTCATTTCCATAAACATAATCTTTATCTTAAAAAGTACATGCTAGTGTTTCATAGGTGTTTTATACAGTTTTTTCATTTTTAAAGTAACTTGTGTTTAAAGTTTTTTTGTAACTATTCAGTAAAAACACAATTTTAGCTAAAGCTAAAATAAGAGTGAGTGTCAGAGAGAAAGGAAAAACAGAAGTGACCTCTCCCAACCCAGAGTCCAGAATAATTATTCTCACCGCCACAGGACAAGCTAAGGAATGCATACATTTGCGAAGTTTACTTCCTTTTCTAAGGCAACAGTTCGATTTATCCTCTCAGCATTCTGCACTCCCCTGATACCTCTGTGTAAATGATAAAGTGATGAAAGCACAGAGGTGTTGAGTGAACTGTACTGAGTGTAACAGAGGCCAACAATGAGAAGTGACAGGCCGAAAATATATCAGTTTACACGCGTATTATATTCAAGTGGTTCTCACGTAGGAAAGAAAACAACTTCATTATGTTTTTGTCTTGAGAATGCATTAAAAAAATAACAATAAACATATATACTGTATATATAAGGCTCTCAGTCTTTGTCACAGGCTCTCAGTCACTTGGTCGTCGATGGAAAAAAAATATAATTTAACATTAACATTTTTTTTTAGAAATTGCATTTCCTTCATGCAACATGTTTTATATTGTTCAGTATCACATAATTATCTACCATATTACTGACCTTCCACTAGGTGATTAATATTAAAGTGTTATCAAACCAAAGCTAATTATATCTGTCCAACTAAAGCATTACAAATTACTCACTGTAGGTCGCGGCTAAATTTCTGCATGCACCCGTCACATACATCAACTCTAAAATATCCTGACATCCTACAGAAATGTCTCCTTTAACTATGACTGAAAGGCGTTGTCTCAAACATCCATGTTTCCTTGTAACATAATGTCATGGAGGAATTTTATAGAACGAGTCAGAGTCTCATTTTCCAATTAGGGTAAAGCATGACAGTAATGCCTGCCGCCTCCCACAATGAATGCGCTGACCTTTATTCCCCTGATGCTAATAAAAGGTCAAAATGAATGTGATATCTTTTTACATCTGAGTCTTCAGTGCTCTCTGGTGGCTAAAGATCCTCCATATTTCCAACCTCCCACCCCCCCAAAAAAAGTTTAAAGCCTGTTGCTCAGCTGGGTTCTCCCTTTGTACAGCCAATGTTCAAAGTATTACACTGTCACTAATCATCCATGTTACAACATCTTGAGCAGTGAGGGCTCTCACTCTGGCTCCACCAAACCATTATGGTGCCACTGGGCTGAAGGAACAGTCCACTTTGATCTCCTCAGTGGAGAGCTCCAGAGACATCTTTCTGCTCCTCTCCTTGCTCCTTTCCTTTCACCCCTTCTGCTCTCCTCCCCCTCACTCCCTCTGGTGAGAGACTTAAAACAGTAGGCTGGAGGCTGTTATTTTGGGAGGGCCAAGGGGCGAGGGGGCGAGTGAAGAATAATATCTTGTACTCCAGGGCCTGGACGGCTCCCCCAGCCCATCAAACCAGTAACAAATATGGTTACAGACTCATAAAGAATAAAGAAAGGGAAGAGAAGAAGAATGAGGGAGCAACATTTCTCTGACAAAGGTTTACAGCTTCGCTTATTACAGGGAGCAGCTTAAGCTCTCCCACCTCCATTCACTCAGCTCACTGCTCTCTTTATCAGTTATATCTACGCATTCCTTCTGTCGGGACAGAGAGGTGCAGGATGTCGGGGGGGGGGGGGGGGCAAAGGGAAGGGGGGGAACAGCGTAAAGGGGAGC
>NC_024326.1:6321097-6325747 GCF_000523025.1 Cynoglossus semilaevis
AGGGGGGGGGGGGGGGGGGGGGGGGGGGGGGGGGACACAGGGACAGGGTTGACAACAGTGACAGGAGCCTTGGCTGTAACCATCACGATTTCTGAATCCAAAACAATTGAACAACTATCGCTTGGGTTTCGGGAGTCCAAGCATTGTGAAATCACTGTAATACAGGTTATTTCCAAAGTCTGGTTTGGGGACCAATTAAGTACATCTACAAATAGTATATGGCCTATCATATTTGAAAAAATACTGTGAACTATAGATGCAAAACTATTTTTATTAATTCTCCCAGAGTTTCTTTTTCAATTATTTTCAGGATTCACTTTTACTTTTTTGCTTTAATATTTTTATTTAACTTTTTTTTGCTATTTTTTAATTAATTATTGCTGTTTTATATTTATTGTACTTATTTATTTATTTAGGTGCCTAAAACTACCAAAACTGACCAAAATTCACCCTTCAGGTTGTGAATTTAACTTTTTAACATTTTAACTTCAAGCAAGTTTAATTTTACCTTTTTTATTTATTTACAAGCAACCAATGCTTTATCCATATTGTTATTGTTTTATCATTGACTTTCAGGTAATTGCAATCTCAACTTTACTCGATAATAAAATATAATTGTAATTAACCCAGCCAAACAACAAGTACAAACAAAGCTGTGCATGTTTGGATTAAATACACTGATCTTTTGCACACCGTCAGCCTCCCTCTCTGTCTCCTTGTCCTTCTCAATCTTCTCCCACCAGCGTGAGCTAATGAACTAAGGTTCAGTGAGCAGCAAGATGCGCCTGATTAATTCAGAGCCACATAGGTGACTCCGTCTCACTTAATTTCTCTGAGGCCAACAGGGAGGACGGCTGGACATCTTATTCCATCTCAATCATTTAAAGCAAAACAACCTCACCCCACCTGACACCTCCCACCTCTGTCACAGTTTCTCCTTAGCTGATAAATGATCAGCTAAGGAGATGAACCGTACTTTTAATCACTAATAAAAAAATCACTATTGTGTTCATGATAATAGTTCACATTTGAGGTGGATCCGATCTGTCTTCTAATCTAATCAATACAGATCACACTGTTATGCGGTGTCATATTCCCTCCTTTTCATCAGAGCTAATCGGATGTGTGGCATGGTGACGCACGCACTTTGACATAATCTCTTCCCAAACCGTAAGAGGTCCAGGTTTCTAGGAAGGAAGATGACGTCAGGACTATCTCCTATAAAAATTTGATTTCACACTCAACTGATGTTTTCAGAAAGATAAGCCAAGCTAACGATTGAATTTCCCACTCTTCGTTGGCTAAATCACTAGTGATGACACTGCATGACGGTGATATGAGTGCAGTCCAAAGGTAGAGGGAGGTAAAATTTTACTTTGGGAAAGTGGGCAGGAAATGTTTACAACACCCACTGATATATTCAGTCAATCATTCTCTTCCCGGTCAATCTTACTGATTACACATGACCTTGAAGGACACTGCAGGACGCAGCACTTTTCAGGACCCAAGTGCATCACTGAACCCGAGGTAAGAACCGAGTTCGGTGGCACGATAAGAATCTGCTGACGGAACAGGCAGCTTGGAGAATAACAGCCTCCCTGCTCTCGTGGTATCTCCTCTCAGCCGTGAGTGGAGGCGCGGGGGCCTGGGACCTCTCACTCATCCCCCCACTCATCCTCTCTGCCCGTGGGTGTTATCATGTCTTTACCTGTGAAATATTATCAGCCGTTGTCTCCACAGAGGAGCTCTCTTCTCAAGGTCCCATAATTCTCCTGTTTCACTCATGGATGCTAAGGCTTGCCCGTTATTTATACTCCACGTCTGTCAGCCAGTCTATCGGTCTGTCTCTCTTTTTTTTTTACTGTAGTGAATGTATATATATAAATATATATGCATCTGCTTCACAGAGCAGTTACTCTTCACCCACACCCCCTGCCTCCCATCTCCTTCCAAAGCACCACAGAAAGGGTGCAGCGCCTCCGTTAACTGTCAGGATTTGTTGATTGTCCTTTCTCAGGCAGCTGCCAACAGCGAGCAGATGAAGAAACCCAAAACCATTTATTAGAAGCACTTTGCACCCTTCAAGCACACTGGAGCCACTGTAAATAATGGGTATGGCAGAGCAGCCTGACGAAGGCCGTGGCCTGATGATGCACTATTCAGAGGAGAGTGTAAGGTTTTGAATCTCAGTATCTAGATATGCAGTCACAGATATAATAAAAACCTCAAGACAACGGATGACATGATTTACAACAATGTACTTTTAAATCGTGCCAGTAACAAAGATAGAAATGGTCAAAGTTACATCTTCAAAAGATGACAATAAAAGTTACAAAAAGTTGCAATTAATCTAATAGCTGCCAATTGTTGTCAAAAAAAAAAAAATCTGTTGCAAGTGAAGTTTCTGGAAAATGTTTATAAGTGAGAATGATCTAAAAAATATAGGTAAAATATTAGCACACTATAGCCAGTATTTGTGGAGATGTAAACCTCCCTCTAACAACAGTACAACCTAATGACTATATCCAACAGAAAATTCTTTTTAGATGAACTTTAAGGGAACTTCATTGATTTTTCTAAGATTTATTTTGAATTGTTTATTCTGACATTTGACTTTACATTCATCCATATAAAAAGCGAGGACAGCCTTTCACACCTCCAAGTTTTGGTAGCATTTATTATAAGCAGTAATTAGCTCACGGCACAAAAAGTGTGTCGCAGCGTGAAAATGAATACAGTAATTCAGCCAAACCTTCACTTAAGCACATAATTGTCTTTTAGTTAAACACGCAGGTCTGAGGGAGAGTATTCATGAAAAGCCAGGATATTATTAAATCCCAGCTGGAGCTACTATGATGCCTGGAGTCACCTGTCCGTGGCCTCAATGGTACTTTACAGCTCTTAGCCTGGAGGGCTGAGGTAACAGCCATGACATCATTGTCTCCAGAAATGCTGGGGAGGTACAGTGCCACACAGTTGTGAGACTTAATGGCCCACATGAGTAGGAAATTACTTCATCCTCTCGGTTTTCGCGCGGAGCTTGTTTACCACTTTCACCCGTGGGAGGTGGTCAGTGTGAGGTTGGCACGTCCATTGTGACCTAAGACTTTTGACAAAAGCGGAGAACGGCACTAATTTCTCAACAACTTGGTTGACTTTTGCAAAAGAGTGTCACACGATGAAACTGTTTCAAAAAACGTCTGTATTACAAGAAACAATGGCCAACTTGTGTTACACACACACACACACACACACACACACACACATGCACACATATAGGTCTTGTCACTCCCAGCTTTTCAAGCTATAAATTTTAATAGCGGTACGTCCTTCGGTCCCTGTTTCCAGCAGGCTGAGCACAGTTATGTGCACTGCTGGCTCCCACCTCTTGGAGCTTCATTTCTTTAGCTGACCTTGTGACCTATATGGTTCAACATAGGCCTGTAGTTTTAAGGAATTAAATACTGCCACAGTGGAATTTCCTTTTCTTTTCTTTTTTTTAAATGGTTGGCATTGATGAAAATCAATTCAGTTGTGTTTGCTTTGGTAGAGTAAAAACAGCAAATGAGCCATGTCTTCTCTGTATCGTCCTGGAATATCTGGAAGACATAACATTTATGTTGTGTCTCTTTAGTCCTGTGAATATATACGATATAACATTTCCATAGACAACAGTGAAAAAAAATTTAAAAAAAAGGAAAAATCAATTTATTTTATAAGGTACAAAGTAATTTTTTTTCATTATCAACTTGAGTGTAAATATGTGTAAATAATGACACGAATGTTAGTATTTTTTTTATAAAATTTTAGATAACCTTTAAACAATAAATAAATAAATAAGATTTATAATGTAAAAATATTTTTTAAATTATTTTAAAATTCAAATCTGATTTTTAATCATCATTTTAAAAAGACAACTTTCAATTTAAGTAGAACTAGTTACAGTTTTTGAATATCAAATAGTAATAAGTAATATTAAGTATGTAAGAATTTCGATGTTATATATATTATTTGATTTTTTTTAACAACATACCTGTATGGTCATTGTTAAAAAAATAATAGACATGTATAGTAATATACATTATAGAAATAGTAAAGCTACTTTTAATTAATATTTAACTAAATTATATATACATATATAATATATTCTTTTTTTATTTTTAGAGAAACATGTTATTTATTTTGCATTATTTCTTTCTCCAAAACCATACCAACTAAACTCTGGTAATCATTTGAGGTTCTAAACAGTTCTTTTAATTTAAGTTCTACTTTTTTCTGCTTCCTGCTCCGTGAACATGTATTTGATCTAAAACTATGGATCACAGCGGTCAGACAGCCCGGTTGTTTTCTGGCCTGTGGGCAGGCTTTAGGATCATGAAAGCCAGGGTGGTCTTAACGTTCTACACCAATATATCCTCTGATTTACCGCCGACCTGTCGCCCGCCTCACAAAGCCATTTGTGTAAGTTTGTACATTTTCTGTTGATAAACTGAAATTCCATCTGATTTTCTTTGGCCCACTGCCCAAATACTGATTCTGACGTTGGACTAAAGTGTTGTGCGAGGATCTGCGTGACGCTCTGGCTTCTGGACTTTCTCTCACGATTAATTCCTGTTGATGCAGTGATGATGGTTTTATATTCTGTCTATG
>NC_024326.1:6325788-6329626 GCF_000523025.1 Cynoglossus semilaevis
GTTTGGGTTCATTTGTACGACCAAATAATCACAGTGTAACAGATACAGCCTTTGGGGCGAGGATCTGACGCTGGCAGTTTGGGTCACAGACGAATAAAGTCGTACAAAGAGCGGCTTCAAAACACACATGACACAACACACACGCACAAAAACCTCATCCTTCACGAGTGCACACCGAGGACACGCCCACTTTTAACCGCACAGCGGGAGCATGTTTTTCTAGATCATTTGAAGCCGAAATATTTGAGCTGCGTGAGTCCTCTTATGAAGTACTGCCAAGGGGGAGTACAGAACTGTGAGACCCTTAGACAACAGTTCTGTAATTCCCAGAATCCAGCAGGGCCAGAAACACTTTTGTTCCAGATAGCAACGCTCCACAAGAGAGAAAATATGGCTGCAGAAGAATTCAGTATTGTTTTCATTTTATTTAAAATTTCATTAAATTGTGGCCGGCTACTTTACTGACATACAAACCCACATTTGATATGAGGTGAGCTTTCTTTGGGTTTTTTTCATTAATATCAATGTGTTTTAAAAACATAGATGAGAAATGGATTTTCTCACTTAGATGTTTTGTTTTCAATACAAAGATATTTTTTTTATGATATAATGGCATCATTTAAAATTGTATTCTCTTTTAACAACATTTTTTGACAACTTGATTTAGTTTCTTAGACAAAAAATGTGTGATATGAGCAATGGAAGTGGCAACGGTACAGTATCATATGTTGGTCATTTCAGGACAGCAATTCAAGTCACTCAGATAAAAGAATAACTATAATCACAATTCAGACTCAAAATCAGAACATGAATTGAACATGAAACATGAACAATTCCCTATGATTTCTCTTGGGATTTTAGTGAGATTAAAAATACATTTTTTTCAGGCAAACATTTTCGTAAGCGCTCGTCTCTTTCATGGTAAATAAACCCCCATGCCTGTTTATATAGTCGACGGTTGATGCTCATGGTCAGTGTTACGGCAGTTAGGATGGGTCTTCGTTCGGCCAAGCATCATTTCATTTCATCTTTCCTCAGTTTCTTACGGTGGGTTTGACGTCGACTCAATGAGCTCTACAGATATAATAAACCTTAGCTTAGCAGGCTGCAACTGTGTCCTTGCAGCAGGAGAAAGGAAAACAACCTGCTTATTGCCAATGCAGATTTCAACTATCAGATGTAATGGAAAAGCCACGTCAACATTTGATATTTGCAATCAATGAAGGTACAGTATGCTGCCCTGTCACGTATGCAGGCGATGAATGCACCTTTGTTCAGAGTGACAGCTTGGGGATTCCTGAAGTGTGAGTAGTTTAGAGTATCGTTTTGCTGCTCGCTCCCTTCTGTGTAATTACTGTACTCAAACAGATTGAAAAACTGCTGCGATGTCTCCAGTTGCAGCACTGCCTTTGTGTTCAACTGTAAATCTGTGTCAGCCATTGGTCCATTTAAGCAGATAAGGAGTTATTCGACGCCTCACGCAGGCTCCATGTCAGAGCCGCTAATGACTGTTGCCCCTGAGTGCTTTAACAAAGACATCACAGGAAGTGGATGTAAATGTAATGAGTCTGTGGTGCACTGATATTTATTGGTTGTATAAAGTGAAACCGTAGATTTTTCATAGCCCAGAAATATGTGTCTCTTAATTTTGTACAAGATGTAAAAGCATTCAGGTTATTTTCTAGCATTAGATTCATCTGTTTTATTTCACTGAATTATAGAGATTCTCATTATAAAGCCACCGCTGACAATTAATATTATTTGTTTCAAATGATTAACATTTTAATTCCAATGATTAATCAGATAAAAAAGTTAATTCTGATTATTTGATTATTACAGATTAATATTACTGAATATAAAAAAAGAACAGCAGGTAGATGTTTGTTTTTAATTAATTTGTGAATAATACAAATAATGGAAATAAAGGTAATAAAAATGAAGGAATTATTAATAGAATAGACTAATAGGCAAAAGTATAACTATAATTTTGTTTCAAAAAGTTAGTGGATTTTAGTCCCTGCTTTGCATCTTCATTTGTTTGTTTTTTTGTTGCTTTCTAAACTTAGGTGAAGCCGTCTAACCTGAATTGAAGCCTCCACAATCGTGCGCTGGGCGTAGAGATGTTATTTTAAGCTTGAGGCACTTTACGAAACCAAAAGATTTCCCTAAGTGAGTTTAAACAACACGTCTGTATCAACTGGGCATTTAGATTAATGATAAGTAGATGTTCAGTTGAATATACAGGTCATACCCTATTGTTAAAAGGCATAATCTTAATTTTTTTTTTTAAATGTGCTAATCCTGACAGCCCTAGTATTTTTTGTGCTTCTATGAGTAATATACTTTTGTACCAGTAAAAACCGTGACCTGTATGACCTTTTTATTTTTAAGGGCATTTAACTCTGTCTCACTTCACACTGGTTCTCAGAGCCCTGATGCTTCTTTTCCCATTTGCACATTTGTCAGCACCAGAACAGTGTAACAGTTCTGCAGAAAACCTGAGCCACATTTAAGCTGTCGCACAATAAACCCTGGGCCATAAAGAGAAAGCCTCCCATGTTGATGGGCAGTTAAAACACGTGGGGCCCTAAATCTTAACGGTCAAACTGGCTGCGGGTTCAACCAAGCACCTGGATTATGGGAGAGGAGGACAGACCAAATTCCTAACGCAGCGCCGCGGCTGAAGTTGTTATCTTGATGTTTTTGTTCATCACTGCACAGTGATTCGTGGAATTTACGATTTCTTTCCAGATCTTTTCCACCCGACATTGTTCAGTCTCCGAGCAAAGGCCGTCAAACAGCTTGTCATCGGGACGTTATGTCTGCAAATGTTTCAGGCTGAAATGGTTCTTGTCATTGTGTTTTTTTTTTCCAAAGGCTTCCCTCGCTAAAAAGTGCTTTCCTCAGCACTGGCCTGTCTGGCTACACTTCCTGTCCCTCAGCTCTCCCATTCCCGGTGCTATTAAGGTCCAACCAAATGGCCCTGGTTCAGTGGTGGTCTCCCCTAATAACTGCCACTGATGGACGGGTCTCGCTGCTAGTGGCCTTGGGCTTACTAGACATCCAGGGAGCGCGCCCAGCACAATTGACTGTAACATACACAAGAAAATGCTTAACTGCTGTAACACGAGCGTGGAATGAAATCGATTGTAATGACTTAAAACACATCTAATTAAGAGAAAATATTGAAGGGCCACCAGTTGCTGTGGGATCCTGGAATTGGTTTCCCTAACAGCGCTGCTGAGGGACGTCTGGGAAAAAAAGGTAATCTGATCTACAGAGTTAATCTGGATAAGCAAAGACATGTTTACACCACAAATGAGGTCTGACTATTCTCAAATACACTGCCCCGAATTAGAGCTCCACTGGTGTAGCCAGTGTGTATACCTTTTAAATGTGATTTACACAATTCCTCAAGCATGTAAAAATGACCTAAACAGAAATGTGATCTCTGTAATTTCAGGGGGAACAGAACCACTTGTTTTGTAGCCTGTTGTAAAACGGAGCCCAGATACAGCAGTGATGACAGTGTAAATCATTCTGGTGGTGATTGGACTGATTTCAACTGTGATAAAGACAGCTCACTGCAAAGTTTTTATTTAATTAATTCATTAAATAAATTTGATAAATTAATAAACACAGGACCAAGTTAATGGAAGTTAACAGTAGTGCCATTAATCTTTGTTTAAAAAAATGTTTTCTTGATTTTGCACGGAGAATCAGACCAGTAGAGGGCTCACATCCACTGAAGCATGAGCAGAAGTAGCAGAAAGAAATAGAAGAAGAATCAGAAAAAGAAGAAAAAATGAAAACTATGAAAAAGAAGAAGAGGTCGTCG
>NC_024326.1:6329664-6333453 GCF_000523025.1 Cynoglossus semilaevis
AGAAAACCTCAAATAGTTTGCTGGACCCAGCAGCTCCAGCTCTGATCCCAGTGAAATAAAAAACAAAACAACAACAAAGATGAAATAAAGAGTCTTCTCTGGATGTAAATTACATTGACTGTTTTTCTAAAGTTGCACAACAACCTGTGAATTTTAACGGTAAAGTTTTCTAACTTGTAAAAATATGCTGGTAATTCTTTTAGCACTACTTGGAAAGGGAATTCTGGCAAACAAACAAACTTTAAAAATGAGTCTAAATTTGTCAAATTAACTGTTTGGGAAATGACGTGGAATTTGTATCAGTGATACATAATTTCACACGCTTGCTTCCACTCAATCCAACTGTAAACACAACTTGATTTAAGGCGCAGAGCAATAAAGGAATTCAGCCTGGTGATGAGTGAATTAATGAAACAGAGTCCAAGCAGTCTCACAATGTCTGCTCCAACACTCCAGGCACGTCATGATAAATTTCACTGGGTTTCTTCAGCATGGATTCCTAGACGTTCCTCCAAGGATCTCTTAGGTTTCAGTTTGCTGTTGGCATTTTCCGAGATTTTATCTGCAAAGTTACAAACCCTAATTAACAACGATATTTGAGCATAAAATAAACTTTTTTTTTCTAAAAAGGGTATCCCTTTGCAATTTTAGTCATTATGTTTCTATAAAAAGAGGTCATGCTTAAAATTATATTCTTGAGGGGTGGCAGTCTGAATTCCCCTTTTCCCATGGGTGCACTGAAAGTGGCCATTTCTGGCCCATGCGAGGGAAGGGGATCGGGGGAGTGAGATGTGAGTCTGCTGTACTCAAAAGCCCCGGCCTCAAACTCACAAACAAGCCAGACTCATTCAACATTTGGCAAGAGCTCCATCTCTGTTGCTCTGTTTCCCCCTTTGGCAACTGTGAAGTGCTGGCGGGAAGATTTGGGACAATGTGAACCCTGCTGCCTTTTAGACCAAATTTATAATGTAGCAATCCAGGTTGTGGCTCCTCAGTTGTAGTTTCATCTTTCAAATGTGACCTCCTCAAACTCTGACACTGAAAGCTATATCCATAATCAGTCAGACATAATCACTTTAATGTACCGCTGATCCAGAAAGAGGAAGATGTTGGCAGTAATAATGTCTGGTCTCGGCACTGAGGGTATTTTATGATTGCTGTGAATCCTTAGTTTACTCTACAAACAGCCTCTGGATATGTGATTTAAATCCTTTGGAGGCGTTCACACATAAAGTAGCTGAATCTGATGATTAGTGTCTGCTTTTGCTGTTTGAAAAAATAAAAACAAAACACACATGTTGCTCTTCACGCAAAAACGACCATAACAGAATTTGTTTTGCATAGTACTTTCAGTATACGGTTACACTATATTTTGGATAATCATCAGCTCACTGTGACATCCAATGGAGAATTTCATGGTTGTCAGTCACCAAATTGTAAACTTCCTTTAAACAGAATTGTAAAATAGAAAGACACAGAGGTGGTGAGCTGACTAAAAATGTCACTTAAAAGTACAATCTAAACCTAAGACACATCTGAACATTTATTTATTGGTTCGCTGAAAATGACTAACATCAAACCACATCCATGTTTTCTCTGGATATTTCTGTGCCAGTGTAAGAGTTTTTTTTTTATTACATAAAACAGTAAGAGAAAAATATTTAAAATGTTCATCACTGTTTATTAAAATTTAAGGCCAGGAAATATTTATTAGCATTTAAATGACACCTTATCTCCTACTAATTAATTATTTTTAAGGGACTGATTTCATTTATTTAACTAATATTGTTAATAACAGGAAAATATAAATTTATTGTCTTTATTAAATTTCAGCACCCCTTCCCCACATCGGCTCTACGTTTCTCACCATATAGGAAAGCATATTTAAAAAGTGGATCATTTTTAAATGTTGTGGGGGAAAACCAGAACCAGCATCACACTAGAATAAATGTTAGCAAAGCAACCAATAAAATGCATAAACAGGTTTACGTAACAAACATCCAAATGAACCATCAGAAAGACTAGAAGCAACAGAATATTTCAGATTAATCATTTATTGTAAGCTTGCAGAGAAATAGAAAAACATTAAAAACAAAAACTAAACATTTCTTTGCCAAAAAATTCCAAACATTAGCTCAAATACAATGAAGAAGCAACAATAGCTGACTGAAGCACCTGTTGGTGGTCATGAGGTGAGCACTCACGCAGTTCAAAAACTAAACACAAGATCAACTTCAATCTTAAGTTACACCTTAAGATTGAAGTTGAAGAAATGCAGAACAGGCTGAAAATTCAAGCACAAAACCCCAAACAACAGATCAAATCACAAAACACAAGCAGCACAAATAAAGCATGACACATGGATTGAATAACCAGAGTCAAAGTGAAGGTGAGACACATTTATACAAGGCAACAGGTGTAACTGATGAGTCTGATTGTAGGATCAGCTGACAGGAGGCAGGTGTGGCTGATGAGGCTGATTGCTGGAGAGACAGGGAGCTAGGCTAGCATTCATTCATACATGACTCAGAGCTGTTAATAATTCACAGAGGAAGTGAATTAAACATTTCATGATTCCATGGGATCCAATACTGGATTAACCAATTGGGAAGTGAATTCAGGAATGAATGTGAAAGCGGTGTAAAGAAATACAGGCACATTACAACAGGCAGAGCTTCAGGAATCTATTCAGCCAGAAAATATAATAATACTCTTTCACACAGGCACACAGGATGCAGAAGCCAATGTGTAGGACTATCATTTTTAACAGCACGTAGCACCATCTGTGGCTACTTGATGCATGTTTCAGATAATAAAAGAACATCCTTTCTCACATTCCCATTCTGTTGTCCAAACAAGAGGCCTTAGGGAGGTGACAGAGGGGATGGGATGGACTATGTTTTCCTGTGTTTTGCTGTGTGAGTTCAGATGACTTTCATGACTGAGTCAAATGAGCTGCGGAGGATTTACGGTCTGCCTGTGTGGGGAGATGAAGCAAAGAACGTCACTGTGCCTGAGAGGAAATGGAAGGAACATAATCCACCTAAGAAAGAGATGTTTTCCACTTTCTCTCCTTTTTCACTCACTCCGGACAGATGGACTGCTTGCTAACAGCAGAGGGAGGCTCGAGAATTATGCAACGGCTGCCTTCAAAATAAGGCATCACCAGTTCACCTCCTCCCCTGTCTCTTCTTTCAGCCTGTCACTCTGTTACTCACCTTTGACAGAAACCCTCAACCTCGGCCTCTCTCCTCCCAGTCTTCGGGGCTGTTTTCGTGTCCACCCACCAGTCTCCTTAAACACACCTCCTCTACTCTCCCTTCTCCTTAGTCTGAAATAAATCAATGCTAGTTGAAGCTCAGTTGTAATAAATCAGGCCCTGTCCTGGAGTGGAGCCTGCCTAGTCAGCCTGTCACTGCCTGGCCTTCACTCAGGATTAATTAAAGGCCTGATATAAGGCCCAGATGTGCCGGAGCTAGGGAGCTCTGAACCCCATTTAGTTTCTCTCTCTCTCTCTCTCTCTCCCTCTCTCTCTGTTTCCCCTAAGTCTCTCTGTTTCCTTTTTTCTGTCTCTCACCCCTCTCTCACAAAGACAGGCAGACAGACGCTAATGCTACTATTCCTGGTGGGATTCTGGACTGACTTTTATTTTATTTTATTTTAATATAATATGGTTAATAAAACAAGAACTTAGCCATAAAGGTGGCATAGAGAAATAAGTTGAAACAACTTAAAAAGCTGGCTTTATATTCGAAAGAAAGAATACTGGAGGGTGAGGAAGGGGTAAGA